>NC_056742.1:516688086-516795586 GCF_019279795.1 Protopterus annectens | reverse complement strand
CACTCTGACGCCTCGGCACACACAAGCCTTCCAGGAGTCAATTTATGCCCCCTTCTGCCCAGACTATAACGTAGTTATTACTGCCACCAGTCACTACTAACCAGCTACTTTAGAGCCCTTAACAAAGGGTCTCTAATTTAAATGTGTGATATTAATACTAATACAGATGGTAGTTTGACCAAGAGCAAGACTGTTAGGAGAAGCTAACACAGTGTCACCAAATAAATATGCAAGTACCGTCAAAACTTAAATATTTCAACACAGATCAGCCACAATGAAAGATTTAAATATATTTAATAATAAATAATAAAAGAATAAGACAATACTAAATATATATTCACAGTAACATCAGCATTCAAAACCGCAAGAAATATTTAAAACAACAATGCAGGGCAGTCTTAAATAAATAAAGAAAAATATCTAAATTAAGCTTTACTATATTCCTGACTGAATCTAAGAGAATTATATTTTAACCTAAGAACTTACAAAATAGAGCAAGGCAGATGTGGTGAATGGATCCTCTAGTTTTTGTCAGGTCGAAGACAGAATACATAATGCTCTGTCTCACTAAGATACTCTTATCTTAAATATTACTGCTGGGATAGCTTGCAAAATGACATCACTTCTTTTCATCTGACTCTAATTCCCAGGCAAAACCACAACTGCTGGAAGTCATCATTATTCAGCATCTACCTGTGAAAATACATAGACTTCAGATCTTTGGCAGATGCTGGAAGCCATAAAACAATGCATTCCTTCATGCTTTTAAAACTAGTAATTAATTCACCATAAAGAAAATACGGAAAGCTTCTCAGCACAGATTATGTGTCTCTAGCTGCACTGAAAACTGAACTATACCATTCTGAAGTAATTTAATTTCAGCTATTTTCCTAACATTTACTGGACTGAAGTTAACCTCCTGTATCTCAGTTTCCACTGTTAAAAATATACAGTTAGACAATTACAATAGTGCATGTACATTTCTGTTCTCTCCAGCAGAGCACACTGTGAATGCATTTCAAACACAGACACTTTATAATAATACCTTTTCAACACACATGTCTGTACAAACCAGTTTAATATACACATAACATACAGTTCTAATACATTGATATTTACAAATGGCATATAATTATTTACAAAATTCCAGCTAGCTGTGCTGGCAGTACCTCTTTTCATCACACTTCTTCCCCCCTTCGAAGACTCAAGCAATGTTTTTCAAGTGACACTTGAAAAACGTTGCTTGAAAGGGATGAGCCTATCTAGGAATACATTACCCCCATTTCCTGTCTTGAGATCGCAGCTACCTTGGCATTGCTGACCCCATTACAGGTTGCACTGTCATATCATATGCCTGCAACCCTATGCTCCACCATAGTAATTCAGGATTTTTCTGACTGGCTCCCTGTAGCCACAGATCCCCCTCAGACTCCTCCTGCCTTCTACTGCAAATACTTAGCACCAGGGTTTCCCTGTCATTGTAAGGTATCATGGTATTAACATGGTACAGTTTGTACCCCTACCTCCTGCCTAGCAGTTCTACCATGTAGTTATCATCACTGACCTTCCTTTTCACTTTGAAGGGTCCCATGCTGCTTTCAGCTTCTTATGTCTGACAGGAATGAGAACCATTACCTGCTGCCCCAGCATACTCTCTAGCTAGAACATTCCTGTCATACCAGACCTTTTTCTGCTGTTGGCCTTCTACCAGGTTCTCTGGGGCCAAGCTCATGAGTTCATTAAGTCTTGTTCTGTGGTGTAGGACTTACACCACAACAGACTCCTTGTGGGATTCACACTCACCCTCCCACTCATCTCGAATCAGGTTAGAGGTCCACTCACCCTATGCCTATTCAGTAACTCAAAATGTGAGAAACCTATGGATTCCTGGGACACCTCTCTGTAAGCAAACAACAGATGGGGCAAATATTTGTCCCACTCCCTCTTAAACTGGTCTGCAAATGCCCATAGAATGGTCTTTAGTGTATAGTTCAACCACTCCACCAGACAGTTAGTCTGAGGTCTTTAGGTGCTTTACCCCACAGTGCTTCCACAGAAAAGCCAGCAGGTCTGACATAAAACTAGCAACTCTGTCAGTCAGTATTTCTTTTGGGGACCCTACTCTGCTGAAAAACTTTAACAAAGCATTTACCACCTTTTCTGCCTCAATGGAGGACACAGCCACTGTCTCAGGGTATCTGGTAGCATAATCTACTACCACTAGGATATACTTCTTTCCTGTGGAACTTGGGGTACTCAAGAGGCCGCACAATATCCATAGCTACCCTCTGAAATGGCTCCTCAATCACAGGCAAAGGCATCAAAGGAGCTTTGACCTTGTCTCCTGCCTTGCCTACTTTTTGGCATAGCTCACAGGTCCTGCACTACCTTGTTACATCTTTGGAAATCCAAGGCCAGTAAAAGTTCTGCATAGTACATCTCTTTGTACAATTTATGCCCATATGACCTGAAAAGGAAACATCATGGGCTATGACTAGAAGTGTCAGATGATAGACTCTGGGTACTACCAACTACTGTATTCCCTCACCCTCTAGCCCTCCCTCAGGGGTCCACTCTCTGTACAGTAACCCTTTGTCCCAGTATACAGATTTCCCCTTTCCTTGAGAATCAGGCGTCTCTCTGGCTACCTCCCTCAAGCCTTGTAATGTAGGGTCTGAGAGCTGAGCCTGTCTCACTTCCCTCTTTGTAACCCTTCCCAGCTCCCCTTCCACAGGATGTCTGGTATCCTATGATAATGGTGCCTCACTGTCAGTCTGGGCACTACTACTCACCTCTGCTCTTGCCTCTCACTCTGTCCAAGGAAACATCTGTACCCACAAGGAGCTGTGGCTGACCTTCAGTCTCACTGCAACATAGTAGCTCCATCTCTGAAGTAATCCCCTCACCAGACCTGGCTTCAAGTGTGCAGTCTGTCTGGGTCACCCAGGCTACTAGACCCACATGCTTGTCTCCAAGCCTGACTGTGTGTCACTGCATGCATGCAAGGTACTGCATTATCAAAATCATTCCCTATCAGGACATCCACAGAGATATCTTCAAACAGACCTATTTGCTTGCTTCCTTTTCTACCCTCCCAGTCAAGGGAAACCCCAACCAAAGTCATTTGGAATGGGGTCCCTCCTAAAGCTCTGACTAGAGTAGACTGCCCAAGTAAGTAGTGCTCCTCTTTAACCATTGCAGGCTTCACAATGGTTAGAACAGAGGCAGTGCATCTCTTATCAGAGGCCTGTTTCCCATCTACTAAGATAGGATATACCCTCTTGTGGTAGTTTGGTACCCTTGTTGTCTCCAGGCAATGTAACACTGGCATACTGTTATTCCCACTTGCTCCCCCACCTTTTGTTCCCCACCTTCCTTTTGTGGACATCTATATGCTACATTGCCCAACTGGTTACATTTAAAACATTTAACTCTTGATCCTGGCCATGTAACTGAACTAGTGGCTTCCCCTGTTACTGGCGGCCTCTGTTGAGGCAGTTTAGGCTGTCCCCCCCATGGGTTCCCTTAGACCCATGTGTAGCACCAGATATCACTTTCCTGTGCAGTGATGCCCTGCTTGCTAGGTATAGGTCTCCCTTTTTCCCTAACTCATCTGCGGTGTTACATTCTTGATCTGACAACCAGATTCTCATGTCCTCGGGCAAAGTGCTAATGGCTTGTTCCCTCACGAAAAAGTCTACCAGCTCTTCAAAAGTGGTGACTTGACACCCATTCACCCACCTCTGAAAGTAAGTGCTTAACTCAGTAATACACTCACACAAACTTTCGTCTGCTTTGCTCCTATGGTCACAAAACCTTTTTTCTATAAGCTTCTGGTGTTAACTTAAAACACTCCAAAAAACAATTTTTAACTGTATTACAATTTAGGCAATCAGTATCAGACAATTTGGAAACAAGAGTTACAGCTTTACCATGGTGTAAGGGGATAAGGAACCGTACCCAGAGCCCTTGGTCAACATTAAATTGTTTACATACCCTTTCAAACATATGAATAAAACAATCAGAATTATCACCCTCTGTAAACTGTGGAAGACATTTACTGACCTTTATTGCTTCTGGGGTTCAGTCATTCCCTTCCCCATTACCCCCATGACCCTGGCAAAGAGTCAACATCTCCTTTCCATGTTGCCCCTGCCTCTCATTTTCTTCAGCCTCCAAATTCCGCAGTCTCTCTGCTGATTCGAGTTTTAAAGGTTTGGCCTCCAGTTCAAGCCTCTTTAACTCCAGAAGGAATTTTAAGTCCTCTGAGAAAAAGGTGAACTGTCTATTTTCTGGGAGTTGTACATTTCCAAGGCCAGTCTGGTTGTCCTCCTGGTTGCTGTTCTGTGATGCAGCTGTGGTTAAAGCTGCAATCATTTCTCCTTTATTCAGATTGGCATGCCCCAGTCCTTTGGCTTGACACATCTCAGCCAACTGGTTGCTTGTCAGCTTGCCAAAGTCCTCCACTGACATCCTTGCCTATTCTCCCTGACTAGCTAAGCTAACAAAAAATAATTAAAATTATTGTGATATGAAACTCTGAATGTCTACTGTGTCACTGCTTGAGAGTACAAGCACCTTCTTTAGTGATCACTATTTACAGACTACAGTAGTTCAATATCCACACCACTGAATCCCAATTGTGATGCCACACCACTGGACCAGTATTCAATGAGTCTCAGTCTTCACCACTGGCTACAGTGGGTGCATTCTCTGGGAGGATGACAGGTACACACAGAGTATTTCCAGATGCAGCTCTTTGCATCAACTGCAATTTCCCTTAAGAACACACAGAGACCATAGTCAGTCCAGGGCTGGTTTCCCCCTCTTTTAGCAGACCCCCCAATAAGACTCCCAACTGGCACAGCTATAGAGGTGAGTCCTTAGCCAGAGTTCCAAGCTAAGTCCTCCAACACTTTCTCTGTCCAACCAGTGCTTCGTGCCCCTGCCCAAGTAGCTGACATACACACACTTTGAGGTTTGAGTTACACACACACACACACACACACACACACACACACACACACACACACACACACACACACACACACACACACACACACACACACACACACACACACACACACACACACACACACACACACACACACACACACACACACACGCATGCACATACACACACACACACACACACACACACACACACACACACACACACACCCCTGGGAAAACTGACACAGATTTACTAGCTATGTCCCTTCTGCCCACACTATAAGTTAGTTATTACTATCACGAGTCACTGCTTATCTGCTACTTTATAGCACTTAACAATAGATGTCCAATCTTACTGCATGATATTAATACTAATACAAATGGTAGTTTAACCAAGAGCAAGGCTATTAGGAGTGCCCCACACAGTGCCACCAAATAAATATGCAAGTACTCTCAAAACTTAAATATCTCTACACAGATCAGCCACAATGAAAGGTTTTAACATATTTAATAATAAATAAAAGAAAAATACAATAGCAAATATATATTCACAGAAACATCAGAGTTCAAAACCACAGGAAATATTTAATTAAAACAACACTGCAGGACAGTCTCAAATAAATAAGGAAAAAT
This sequence comes from Protopterus annectens, assembly GCF_019279795.1. Taxonomy (NCBI): domain Eukaryota; kingdom Metazoa; phylum Chordata; order Ceratodontiformes; family Protopteridae; genus Protopterus; species Protopterus annectens. Next base: position 516,790,000 of record NC_056742.1, on the reverse strand, counting down.
ATCTAAACTAAGCTTTACTATATTCCTGACTGAATCTAAGAGAATTATACTATAACCTAAGAACGTACTAATAGAGCAAGGCAGATGTGGTAAATGGATCTTTTAGTTGTTTTCAGGTCCATGACAGAATACAGAATGATTTGTCTCACTAAGAGACTTCTCAAATTAATATCTTAAATGTTACTGCTGGGATAGCTTGCCGAATGACATCACTTCTTTTCATCGGACTCTAGTTCTCAGGCAAAACCCCTACTGCTAGAGGTTGGCAGCATTTTGCACCTATCTGTGAAAATACATTGACCTCATATCTTTGGCAGATGAAGGAAGTCATAAAACAATTGCAATCCTTCATGCTTTCAAGACTAGTAATTACTTCACCCTAAAGACAATACAGAAAGCTTCTCAGTACAGACTCTGTGTCTGTAGCTGCACTGAAAACTGAAAGATACCATCTTTTATGGAGTAGCCTATAAAGTAATTTAATTTCTGCTATTTTCTAAAATTTGCTGGACTGAAGTTAACCTCCTGTTTCTCAGTTTCCACTGTTAAAATATATACAGTTAAACAGTTACAATAGTGCATGTACACTTCTGTTCTCTCCAGCAGAGCACACTGTGGATGCATTCCAAACACAAACACTTTATAAAATACCTTTTCAACACACGTCTGTACAAACCAGTTTGATATACACATAACATACAGTTCTAATACATTTGTAACACAAACATCTTATATAAATCATTTCAATATTCACAAATGGCATATACTTATTTACAAAATTCCAGATAACTGAGCTGGCATTATCTCCCTTCATCACAATATGTTTGTGCTTTCTTATGCATTATAATTACATATTGATACATATTTGCAGTTACACATATTTCTTGCATCTGCTTTCATTTAAACAGCTGTTTTGTAGTTTATTTTTAAAATTTATGTTTGTTATAATTAAAACAAAGAAATACTTACTATAGCTCTCTAGTCTTCTCACCATCACCTGATCTACTCACTCAGCCAGCTAGTCAGGCAGACACTTCTGAAGGTTATTGTACATGTGTCAGCACTAGGGACCAAAGCAGGTGATCCCTGTCAGTGTTGGCAGCTGCTCACCCAACTCCTGCCAGATGTCAGTTTTTTTTCAGTCTGAACGTTTTACACAGGATTGTATCTTATCTAGGTACGACTCATTCAGAAGGTAGACCATAACCTTGTTCACCTTATTTGACCAATTCATAGTGCAGCCTTGTACCTTTACAGGTGCTGCCATCATTAGAAGCATCAGTACCTGAATGAAAAAGTATGAGCAGGGCTGCGGTTCACAGGTTTAGAACCTAATCAAACCCAGTTAATGAGCTGAGGCAATAGGCCTGGTCCTGTTATTATTACTGGCAAGTTTAATGCTTTGTCACCAACATATTTTTTAAAGGAATACATTCACATTTCATTTACATGGTGGATAATCATCATTAATGAAATTGTCCTTTTTTTTACGTTACACCTGCTACTGTTGCTGTGCCTTGCTGTTGCTATGTTTTTGGAATATTACATCTGAACATCAGAATGGAATAATTTCTTTATGCATTCCTCCAGCAGTTTAGCATCATTATTAATGTTTTTTTTTGTTTTTGTTTGTTTCTTCTAAAATAAATATTCCTGTGTGTGCAAGTAACAATTTTTAGTAATATTGAGTTATTTCAGGTGATAAGTTGTGGTGCATGATGTTGGATGGGCAGTGATTATGCTTCATGGTTATGCAAACTCACATGAATGTGACTCCAATGTGCCTTTTCTAAACATTTGCAAACCAAAAGCAAGCACTATGAAAGAACCGAGGAAAAAAATAAAGTTAGTTTAGTGCTTTCCTTCTTTATTAGGGGAAGAACTTCCTCAAAATGTTGCAAACCAAAAACCAAGTGCTACAAAATAGACAGAAACAAATCAGAAAAAAAATTAGAATTTTTGTTCATTATTAGGACAAGAACTTCCTCAGAAGGGGCAGGCATTATGCTTTATGACTGTGCAAATTCACATGCATATGACTCCATTTTGCCTTTTCTAAACATTGTCAGCTTACTGAATAAGTGAGGTCATCAACATGCTCCTGCTGCATTCTGGGGATTCCTGAGGACAGTGGGGGGCACTGTTGCTATCTCCAACATGTTCACAACTACCCAAGGTTGCATTCATGATTGTCTGAGGCCTGGTTACATGGATGAGTTGCTTTATATGTTAACATATTAATGTGATTTATACAGTTAAATGTACAAGGGCCTAATTTGCATACAAAATGCATAAATAAACCTGAATTTACACAAGTATCTTCAGCACCACCATATTAATTTTTGATTACTCAGATTAGGCAGCAAATGGTTTAGGAAATTGCAATCTATTTAAAGTAAGCAAAAAACAGAAATATTGCAAATTAATAAGAAACAGTTCAAAATGATGTTAGATTACTGAGTTTACTTGAAGAAATGTTTGCTTTACTGATATGATAGATTAGGATAGCTTAAATGAATACTGTAAACCTGTCATTTGTAAATGGAAATCCATTACAGCTACAGTGCAAATGCATAGTGGTCACTGAGAAAGATAAGTTTATTTTACTGTCATTTACTGACTGTGGACACATGGTAGAAATGCACTGATTTATTTGTGAAGTACTGAACTGTCAAGGATGTTTTGTTGGCACAACATACATGTGTCTTTACTGGGAAATTTCTGAGTATCTTTGCTGAAGAAAATTTGACAGAATTATGAATACAAAAAAGTGGTAGAGAAAGGCTGGATCTTTTAACTGACTGTACAGGAAGAAAACCCATGCAGGTCTACACCAGCATCTACAAACCCAGATGAAAATGTTCAGAACAATGGCAGGAATTCAGAGGTAACAGTGTCCACAGTGACATCTTTACAAAGGAGTGCCAGGTGCAGGCATATGTCACAGCATCTCTAGGAAACCCATAAAGCATTGGCTGCCCAGGATCAAATGTGCTGTGACATTTGTAGGCCTGAGAGCAGTGCCACAGAGAGTCAGCTGGAAATGGCCAGCATCCTCCAGGTATACATGAGGACTTCCACTACTACATGGAAATGGCACAAAGTAGGGCTAATGCCATGATCGCACTGATGTATAGTATGGTGACACACCATAGCACAGAGTAGGGATAATGACATGATCAGACTGATGTATAGTATGGTGACACACCATGACATAGAGTAGGGATAATGCCACAATCACTCTGATGTATAGTATGGTGACACACCATGACACATAGTAGGGATAATGCCATGAGCACACTGATGTATAGTATGGTGGCACACCATGACACAAAGTAGGGATAATGCCATGATCACACTGATGTATAATATGGTGACACACCATGGCACAGAGTAGGGATAATGCCATGATCACACTGATGTATAGTATGGTGGCACACCATGACACAGAGTAGGGATAATGCCATGATCACTCTGATGTATAGTATGGTGACACACCATGACACATAGTAGGGATAATGCCATGGATACACCGGTGCATATTATGGTGGCACACCATGACACAGAGTAGGGATAATGCCATGATCACACTGATGCGTATTATGGAGACACATGGCAGAGAGTAGATATAATGCCATGATCACATTGATGTATAGTATGGTGGCACACCATGACACAGAGTAGGGATAATGCCATGATCACTCTGATGTATAGTATAGTGACACACCATGACACAGAGTAGGGATAATGCCTGATCACACTGATGTATAGTATGGTGGCACACCAAGCATCCATGGCCAACTTCATTTATACAACAGTACTTATGAGAATCAAGTAGGAGTCAGTCTTTAAAGGGGAAGAGAGCAAGATACTGTCTGGACATGTAGGGGAAGATAATATGAGACTACAAGTGCTTTGCAAGAAAGTACTGCAATTAATAGGGGGGACAAGTACAATAGATTTCATGCAGGCCACATCGGTGTTCATATACCCTCGCAGAGCCTTTCATTCAATGTCCCAATCTTGGTCACACAGCACTGTCAGTTCAATGTCAGCAGGTTTACCAGCATCAAGTAGGTTATGACATAGAATCAACTCACCATCCAGCTCTTATGACAACCCCATCTTCAAAACCACTTGCACTGTCACTCAGGCTGCCTGTTTTTAGGAGATATGCATGACACATTTGATCTTGAACTACTGTGATAAAAGTGTAACATTTCTGTTACTTATAATTCAACCAAGACACATACATATCAATGTTTAACTTGAAGGGGAAATTAGTTATTAAATAATATTAAAAAAAAAGAAAACAAAAGAAATTTAGGACACTTTACACTGGATGCATTTTATTCCTGTAATGGTATTGCTTAAAACCTCATGAAACTATGGAAAGAAGTCTATATTTCATAACATAAGATTCCAGTGATTAACACCATTCTACGCATTATCACTGTTTCACCTGGCAACTACCTACAACTTAAAAATGGTAATACACAAGTTTTCATGGGAAACAATAACAAAATTAAAACAAGCACTGCTGCAACTTAACTCTCATCACTGCACAAATAAGGATTTTTTTATCTCTGAGGGCACAATTTTTCTTTATGACCAAATGAAATAATCAGACGAGCAGTACATTAACAAGTTAACATTAAGTCAGTTGAACTATGTAATAGATCAAACTGAAGCAAGACTGTGTGATATAAAAAAAAACAATATGATACATTTCAATTCAATTGCAAGGTATGAACTTATGTTAAATATTGAAATAGCTCTTTTTATTAATTGCACCACTTCAGGACATAAAGTACTTGCATTCTTAAGAACACCTTCAGTTTAGAATCATGTAGACAGGGTGGATAGCCTTTCTGCATTCAGTTAATAACTATGAATATCACCCTTATTTACATTTTATAACTGGGATACCCTACTGAACTCAGAGTCCCCTTTTCAGAGATTCCCATGGATAAAAGCTCCACATTTGAGTATACAAGAAATTAATATATTTTATTACATACATCTGTACTGAATATGTTTTAATGTCAGATTCTAAAAGGCAAAGCTTTGATTACACACACATATTTATATATATATATATATATATATATATATATGTATATATATATATATATATATATATATATATATATATATATATATTTACATATTTGACATATACTTTTTAAAGAACAGCAATTTACAACTGTGTATCATACAGAGGTTAATGTAAGGTCATCTAAGAGGTCAAGCTCTATAATTTCACATGTATTTTTCCAATTGTTATTAAAGTAATATTAAAAATATAGATATTGTTATTTGCTATATAGTTTATGTTTACAAAGAGGGGGAATCCTGAAGAGAGAAAGATGGTAGTAGACTATATTTGGATTACTGGCAAAATCAATTTATGTATCTTAAACTGCAAAATTAATTTAAAATCAAGTTTTGAGGGTAAAATAAAACATTCTAAAAGTACATAAAGAACAGCAGTGAGTGTGGTATTATTGTGAAACTGCATAGCAAAAACTTAGAATAGAAAGTGCAGCATTCTGTCAACTAACACTGTGATTTCAAACCTTTAGAAATATCCGATATTCTAACAAATAATGTCTGTACACATTTTAGAATTCCAAGGCATAATCATTTATTTATTTATTTATTTATTTATTACATTTTTTATAATTAAAGAAATAATCATGAATCTGACATCCATATACAGAATAAAGTACCTAGAATTATGTAAGACATGACTACTGTAACAGTCAAGAAGATTACATGTAGAATCAAAGACAGATTTATTAAACACATGGTATTCTGCTAAGTAGTGAGGAGTCACATCTCACCTCACAGCAAGAGGTTCTCTGGTTCAATTCTCAGCTGGGGTGCCTTCTGTGCGGAGCCTGCATGTCCTCCCCGTGGTCACATGGGTTTCCTCCAAGTGCTCCAGTTTCCTCCCACATCCTAAAGACATGCTGTAGGTGGATTGGACACTCTAAATTGGTCCTAGGTGTGAGTGCATGCATGTGTGTGCCTTCTGTAGAAGGTTGGATGCCGGGCTGGCAACTTGACACTGTAAAACTCCACTGTCAATCATGAGTGGACAGGTGATCCGCTGTGGCGACCCCTAACCCGGAAAAGCCGAAAGTAGAAGAAGATGTGAGGAGTCACATCTGACTTTGTTAAATAAAGAGATATCATTTGATACATACTTTTTTCATGACCATGAAGAAAATCATAATGGATGCTATGAGTATGCGCAGACACTACATACATTTCGTCAGCAGTACAAGTGCTAATTATAATTTGATGTCTTTCAAGTCTCAGTTAAAACCTCGTCTAATGAGCTCATGGCTGTATTCCTGCTCATCTCCTGGATAGGTTAAAATGTCAGTCCACCTATGCAGTGTATTCTAAGCTATGCTATCCCGCACCTTATCAAAGGACACTGTACTGATAAATTATCTCTACAGCCTGTGTCTCTATCATCCATTCTACAGCCTGTGTCTCTATCATCCATTCTCCCTAGACCACTTACTTTCCTCTCCCCTTCCTTATCACACCCTATTCTTTTTCCTTACATTTCCCCATTATTTTAATTGCACCCTCATTTTTCCCATCAACTCCTGGCTCACTACCTTGCCCCCACCATTTACTTTATCCCCTTTCATAGCACATCCTTTCTGTATCTCCCTCTACCCAGCCACAAACCATGTTACAGCCACTCTTCACAAAATAATCCTTTATCTTCTTACTCAAATGTTCCCATCTTTCCTGTCACTCATTGGATCTACTAATTATCTATTTTAACCCCGCCTATATCAGTTGCATGATCCTGTCATGTTCTAGGCTTCTGAAACATCTCTTTTCATCTTGCTCCTCCCCTTCCTCGATATGTTATTTAAATACCTTTTTCCTCTTACCTAAATTTGATAACCACACTCTCACAGACGATTTTCTCTTTTCTTTTTTTCTGCTTTCTTTGGTTTTAACCATTATTGTACTGATGTATTAAGATTATATTGACAAATTTCAAAAAAATGCATCTATTGATATGTACTGCTGTCTTTTTGAAAACTCTATCTATGTTTTAATCTGTAATCTACTTCCATTTATTTTGCTAGACTGCTTAAAGTCATTGTAATTTTTCTTATCGTTTTTTTTGTACTTTTTATACGTTTTACACTTGGAGCTTTTCTCCAAGGGTCTTTTGCTGGAAAAGGGCAACTTATGCCAAGATAGATAATCCTGGTAAACAAATGTTAATAAATAAAATAAATACCCTCCTTGTTTTTGTTTTTCAAATATCATATTTTTCTATAATGTGTATATGTTTACAAATCAAAAAAATAAATCCTGGTAAAATTTTGAATAATATTTAAGTAGCCCTATCAGTGTAGCATGCAAGAAGGAAGGAAACACCGTCCGTTTATATTTGTCAAGGAAGTCAGGTGTGAATTCTTAGCTTCAGTCTGCCTGCCTTTTCCAGTCTGCATGCTCGAGATGATTTTATGCACAGGATTTGTGCTGCACATAAACTGCACTTGGCATAGGCTGCAGACGTTGGTTGGACATGTCTGTGAGCTCAACATCAGTACTATTAAGGTCCATGAGCTGCTTCAGGGGTTTAATGAGGCAAGAAACATGAGCTTTTTCTCTTATGGGTCAATAAATGCTCTGAGACAGCTTCAGTTGTTCCTGAATATGAACATGTGCACAGATGAATAACATGAATGATGTTATATATCAATTACAGCACTGTGTGTGTGTGTGTGTGTGTGTGTGTGTGTGTGTGTGTGTGTGTGTGTGTGTGTGTGTGTGTGTGTGTGTGTGTCTGTGTGTGTTTTTCTTTCTATTTTTTTCCTTGGGCCTACCTTTTCATAAACCATCTAGCTTGTTTCCCATGGCTGTTAAATACACCTCTTCATTCCCCAAAGTAAAAGCACTAACGTTCATTTCCAAGGGTGAGAGCTGAGCAGACCAAGAGTGGGAGATGTCATCTATAATTTAGGGGATATTGTTTTGTGTTAAGCCTGTCTCCCCATTTCCCCTATGCCTGCAGCGGACCTTTGTATTGCATGTTCTTGCCTCTAGATGTGATGAGATTTCTCTCTGAAAACAAAAATATCTGTGCTTTCTCTGGTCTGCACCTGGAATCCAGCAATCCAGCCATGCATTGTGTGCCTCAGTCACATGTCCTACCTCCCACCCCCCAAAGAGAGGTGAGCAAGCTAAGACTTGTCATTTCTGTCTTCTCCTGTATAAGCTCCAACAGGAGCTCAACCTACTAATATGATTCAAAGTCAGGCTTTATTCCTGTATGCTAGTACACCTGGCTTTGTCACAAAACTGTCTTACAAAGTCGGAGAAGAAAAATGAAAGTAATTTACTTTTGGAAGGTTCCATCTCCAAGTATAGTTCAGTATGCAGAGGGGGGCTCTGCAGGAACATGTTTTTTACTAACAAAATGGTAGGTGGCAATTCCCATATGTGATATCTCAACATAAATGAAGGGTCAGTAAAGAAAAAAAAATCAAAAACAAAGTTTGCCGACAGAAGTTGCGAAAGAAAATGACTGGATTGTTTCCTGAAGACACCATGCTGATCAGTGCCATCACATAGCATGAAATAAACGAATACCGAATAAACAGATAGGTTCATAGGTTCATAGATTGGTACTATGCTATTGGCCCCAGGGCCTATACAAGCCTAGCCATAACAATTCCCTGGATATTTATTCCCACAGTATTTACTTCCCTGGACCCCTGTCTAGCAGGGCGACTGACGTGATCCCCGGGGTGAATTTCCTATCTCCCATCCAGTTGTCAAGGTTCCTTTTGAAGACGGCCAAGGAGGCGCTCTGCTTGACATGTATGGGCAGTTTATTCCAGAGTATGGGGAGTCTCTGGGTCAGGAACCTGTCCCTCCAGCATGTTTTGTTCATTGTGATGACAAGGTTTAGATCCCTGGAGCGTGTGGCTCAGAGGGATTGGGATTTCTTTAAGTGGAGCATGTCCAACAGCTCAAGGTTTAACATGGCCTTGTATGTTAAGCAGAGATCACCTCTGAGTAGACGATATGCCACAGAGTATAGCTGGAGTTTTTTTAGATGGTCAGCATAGGGCATCTGCTTTAGGCCTGTGATTCTTTTAGTGAGGAATTTCTGCGGCCTTTCCAGCTGTTGCAGATATCTTGTGAGGTACATACCAAATGGGGCATTGTACTCTATAATAGGTCTAATGAGGGATGAGTACAGTGGGGCAATGATTCCTTTTTTCTGGATGAAACGCCCTTAGTGATGAGGTGTGCCACATAGAAGGATTTTCTGACTGTTGTGGCGATGTGGTTATCGAAGGTGAGACCACTATCCACCTGTGTCCCTAAGTCTCTCATCACACTTACAGTGTTTAGTGTAGTGCCACCTATGTGGTTATTCATGGGTACATGGCTTTTCCCAAAAGGGATAACTATACATTTCTTGGCATTAAGCTTGAGCCCATGGCTCTGGCACCAAGCATCTGTTTCTGTAAGGCCCTTTTGTAGAATATCCACATCATTTGGGGATTCAATAATGGCTCCCAGTTTGCAGTCATCTGCGAACTTTGTTAGCCAGAGTCCCCTTAGTGTTGGCCAGTACTTCAGAGAAGTAGATGCCAAACAAGACCGGTCCCAGGACTGAACCCTGAGGTACTCCACTTGTCACTTGTCTGGAGCTGGATTGGGAGTTGGCTACTTCAACACTCTGGGTTCTGTCAGTAAGCCAGTTGGCAACCCATCGAGTGATGTAGGGATTTATGCCCAGATTAGTAAGTTTATCTGTGATTCCAGAGTGGGGGGTGGTGTTGAAGGCCTTGGTGAAGTCCAGATAGGCTGTGTGGACCACCTTACCCTCGTCCACAGCTCTGGAGACTGATTTGAAGAAGTCAATCATGTTCAGGAGACAAGATTGGCCCTTCACAAAACCAAACTGGGTGGGGTCCAGTGTTTGAAGGTTGCCAATGTCTTTGTTTATAAGGTCCATGATAATGTGTTCCATGCCCTTGCAGATCAGGCTCATCAGACTGATGGGATGGTAGTTCCCGGGATCCAAGGTGGATTCCCCCCTTGTGGAATGGGATAACTGTAGCTGTGCACCTCTCAGTGGGCACGAAGTCTGAGGTGAGGCTATGACTAAACATGACACTTAAGTGAGGTGCCAGTTTATTTTGTAGTTCATGTAGTACACAGCCCGGGATGTCATCTGGTTCCATGGATGCTGTATTCTTAGCTTTGGAGAGTGCAGTTTCTACCTGTGTGGCTGTGATTACCGTAATCTGGCAATCTTTTGCTATTGAGATTGGCCTTTTAAGGGATGAGAGGGAGGTGAAATTGGCACTAAATCAATCTGCCAGGATATTGGCAGTATCCTTGGGCTCAGTATATTTAATGCCATTCTGTTGTAGCTCAGAGCATATCTGAGCATTGCCACTTAGATTCTTGACATAACTATAAAATGCCATGTGGTTGTCTTTGGAATCTTTGACAATTTTATTTTTGTAACTAGCTTTGGAGGATTTTATGAGGGATCTCAGCTTCTTACTGAGGTTAGTAAGGGAGTTTTTTCATCCTGAGATTTTCCTCTTTTCTGCAACAGTTTCTTTCTTCTGTTGTATAGTTTGTTTATGGCAGGGGACCACCAGATTGGCTTCCTTTTTTTAGAGGAGAGCATCTTGGTTCTATTTGGGATGGCACAATTCATGCACGAGTGCCTTAGTTTAGGATTCAGCAGTCAAACATTCAGCTCCCATGTGTATGGGTGTCATGAAGTTTGTCACTTCTGAGTTGAGTAGAATGAAGTTGGCTTTGGAGAAGTTTTTTACAGAGGTTTCCTTACTGAGGGGTGGGGGTGGGATGTGGATGTCAAAGGTGATTTGCTTATGGTCAGACCTGACCAATGAGGGGGTGACCACTGGTGTGGAGCATCTATCTTCCATGTTGATAATGACCAGGTCTAGGATATTTAAGCCCCTGGTGGGACAATGGATTAGTTGATCCAGGGCGTTGGAATTTATGAATTCCAAGAACCGTTGGGAAAAGGCGTTGCTACCCAAGTAGTTTTCCCAGTTAATGGCAGGGTAGCAGCATTAGGGTGTTTGGTTGTATCTTAATATTTTCCAGTATGTTTAGAAAGGTGTAGTGTGAATCTTGTGGCATGGTGGGGGATCTGTAGCAAGCTACAATTTGGATTGCAGTCTTACCTAGTGTTAGTTGCACCTGGAGAATTTCAGATGCATTGTGTTGGGCAACTACCCTGGAGGTGTGAATATGCTTGGTGAATATGGACACTCCTCCACCTTTAGTGTTTCGGTATTGGTTTGGAGGCCGAAAAGTGTGGTAAGTGTTGTAGCCTGGTATTGCAGGGCTGCTCTCTGAAGCCTTGAACCAGGTCTCAGTTACTGCACAGATATCGATGTTCTCCATTTTTAGGAGTGCCTTGAGAGAGTGCATTTTGAGGTTTAGACTTCTAGCATTAAGTAGCATTACCTTCAGATTTTGCATGCTTGTATCTGTTACGGTGGTGGTTTTATCCTTTGAACCTTGCCTAAAAAAGGCACTATAGGGGTGGCAAGAGTTTTAGCCAGTAACCTGAATCCCAGGGTTGACAGGTGCAGACCATCTCTGGCAAAGCATTCAATCATGTCTTCCCAGGCAGACAGATACTGGATCCCCTTTGAATGACACCAGAAGCTTAGCCAATTGTTGAAGTCAATCATTTTGTCCTTATACTGTTGTATCATTCTGGTGAAGGCAGGATGCTACTTAGGGCTAGGGTCATACCTGCCTGGGCCACATGATCCGAGAGCTCTTCCATGTCTCTTTTCATGTAGTCCAGGGTGGTATGTCTCAAGTCATTCACACCAACATGGACAATGACAGAGTCATATTTGTACGTGTTGTGGAGTGACTTGAGTGCATGCATTATGTGGCAGGTCCTCCCACCCGACAGGCAGCTGACTGTAATTTTCTCCTTGTTCAGCCTGGCGAGTGGGACATCAGTGTGCCTGACTATAGAGTCACCTATGACTAAAGTGTTAGGTATGTTGTCTTGTCTTAGGGGCTGTTGTTGGGTGGCACACTGATGTTGTGAGCTATGTGTGACTTTGGTTGTGACTGGTGTTTGTTTGCGTTTCAGCTTCGGAGGTCCTTGTTGCTTGGGCAGGTTAATGTTAAGGGCCTCAACATATGTGGGTTTAGTGTTACTATGTGTGGGTGTTGATGGTGTGAGTTTTGAAGGGCTATGTGTTGCTTGAGGTGTAGTGCAGGTGTTAATCTTCTCCTCTTGACTGTCTGTCACAATCTTGGGTTGAAAGAGCTTTGCTTCCAGTTTGGCTATGTAAGTGCATCTCTCGCAGGTTGTAGTATTTGGTGGTAGGAGGATAGCGTTGTCTGTGTACATGAGGCAGTTGCTGCATTGCCGCAGTATGCCCAGATTCACCAGGTGGACAGGAGAAATCACCAGAAGCGGACCCTTGGACATCCCTGTTTAGGTGCTTAAGTACAAGAGCTATTTTCCCTTACCTTTACAAGGTATTTTGCAGTTATGGGCTGTTTAGTGCCTACAATTAATTTTTTCTTATTAACAAGGATAGTTGAGTGCTTGTATCAGTTTAAGGCTTCCTAGTGCTTTCCAGCAGGTTTTAGAGCAAGTGCTAGTCACAGGGGTTCAGATTTTAGTGTTACTACTGAGATTGATGAAGGAAGAAAACTGTCAAAATGAAAAAAAAAAAAACAGCTGGAGTAAAAATCATAGCAAACTTTCAAACAGCTGTTCACACTGCAGAAAGGTGCAGGATAAAAAATGCAGGGGATTGGAATATTTACCAGGTGTGTCACACTACAGACTGGAAAGTAGGTTGAGCGAATGTCATGAATCACACAACAGAATCCACATAAACGCAAGTCTTTTCAAAAGTAACTTGGTTAAGCACTGTGCTTTGTTTGTAGTTTGTCAGACGTAACCAGTGAAAACACCACGACTATTATAACCACTGCTTACTGTAGTATTGAGTTGATTAGAGTGGACCTATGCATGGGCCTACCACAATGGCAGACTGATGTGGGTAGCTATTCTAGTCTATTTCAGTTAGACTTTGTAAGAAGGAGTCTAATCTTACAACATTAATTTCACATCATTATAGTTCTAGCAACCATTCATATTCTAAACTTCTTAGCAAACAGACACAAAGAGGTTAGATAAATCTTCATTATACAGGATTTCTACATTTCATTACTGTAACACTCCCTGCAAACTCAGCCACGTGCCCTGTGGGGATAAAAATTACTTCATCACACTCCATTTTTATAATACCAACACTTACAAAAATCATTAAAACAGTGAGAGTACTACCATAATTAGTAAACTGACTTTTCCAAATATTCCTAATATTTCTCATAAATTCAAATTAAAATGAACACCTTTCTCCAAGGGCCACACCACCATAATTCTACCCAATGTATGCCTCTGTGTAAGAAATCCTTCCAGTGTATGTTATCTAATACTTTGGGGACATACACGTGTCACTGTGTAGCTCAGCAATTATAAGAAGTGGAAAAGGGGTGTATAATGTGTTAAGAAATGAAGCAGTCAGCAACAGAGAGAAATGTAAAAGATCACATACAGTAAATTGCAAAGTGAGGGCTGGAAAGGCAGGATCATATTTCAGAGTGGTAATTCAGATCATTTTTATATACTGATAGAAGCCATATTGGGTATGGGAAGCAAGGTAATGGAAAACAGGGTATACAGAACAGTGGAGAACATTTTCAGACAGAACATACATACTTTAAACAAGACGAAAGAAAGAGTGGGTTGCATACATGAAGATGGATTGATAAGGTAGATGCAGACATGGTGAGAGTGAGCAAATGGTTCTGAGCAGGGCTAAAAGACATACAAATGAAAGGAAGAGAGCAGTATGTGATAGTACATGGTGGATGCTGATTTGCTGGTTGCTGTTTCTGTATCCCAGAGAGATGGCAAACAACACAGAACTATCACACCTGATGGTCCATGTTCACTGATGTTGTGGGTGTGGTCAGTGTTTTATGGCTTGATGGCATGAGCTTGATAGACCAGGGAGATGGCAATTCTGTTCAGGAGGCCCTCTCTGCTGTTTAGCCTGACCCTAACTGGTGTTCTGTATCAGTTGCATGATTCATGTGGCTGGCCCATATCTTCTATCATCCCTGACCCGGCTTACATCAGCTATCTAGGTTTGGCCACCAGATTAGAGGCCTGAGGTAGAGAAACCTGTGTTGCAGGGTGCTACTGGTTATGACCTGCATTTTTTGTGGGGAGGTTTGTTGAATGTCCAACACCATCCTTTATTATTATTATTATTATTATGATTATCAATCCAAAGTCATTTCACCTGAGAGAAAATGTAATCACTAATACAAAAAAGAAGAATCTTGTCACTTTGTTTCTCTAGGAGGCTATGAGGTTGGATAAGTTAAAATCTCCTACATTTCAAGCACAGACAAAATGCCAGTACGTAGAGCAAGCAACATCATGCAGGCAATGGCTGACTTGAGCAATTATGTCTGAGTCACTGTAATACTAACAATCTGACATGGAGCAATTAATTGTAAGTCCAGAGCCATAATTAATGAATCACATCTCACAAAATTATGTAGATGAAAAGGCCTAGTTTACCCAAAGGAAAGATCCAGAAAATGTCAGTAAAACAGTAGTAGATATACATACACATAGAAAAACAATCAATTGAGAATTCAGACATATAGTGCATATGGCAGCATTAATTAGCACATGTAATGCACATGTGCAGGGTGTTCAGAGTGTAGGTGATCATAGGGCAATGCTACTATATGTCTGAGCAGCTGTGAGTCACCTTGGGTAGTGAACTCTCCAGAGTATTACTGCTGTGCATGTATGTAGTGCTTGTTTTTGAATCATGGCCATAAAATCCTTTCAAAGAGGAACAGAGCCATATTTATAGTTCTGTGCTACCGTGTATCATTATTTCTCCTTTTTATTCCTGCCATCCTTCTTTTATTCCCATAGCTGAGCATCAGCTCACCCCCAGGTCCTCCCCTCATTCTCCAGGTCTAGCAGACCCACCATAACTTTCCCAGGGCTAACCATGACACATGGATAGAGTTGGTGAGGAGATTAAAGACTCCAGTATAGTCACACTGTTGTGAGGGACTGTTCTTCATTACATGCCCTGACCATTTCCCCTGACCCTTGAGCATACTCTTGCCATCTTCAGAGACAGACATGCAGTGGAACATCCTAGAATATCATCCTGTTGCTGTGATGACTCTTCTATTAACAACACCCCTTCTTGCATCCCCAACCTACACCTGGAGATGTACCACCCCCAGCCTACACCTAAAGATGTATCACCCCCAATCTACACCTGGAGATGTACCACCCCAGCCTGTACCTGGAGATGTAGCACCCACAGCCTACACCTGATGATGTAGCACCCCTAGCCTACACCTGAAGATGTAGCACCCCCATCCTATACCTGGAAATGTACCACCCCCAGCCTACACCTGAAGATATAGCACCCCCAGCCTATACCTGGAGATGTACCACCCCCAGCCTGCACCTGAAGATGTACCACCCCCAGCCTACACCTGGAGATGTACCACCCCAGTCTACACCTGAAGATGTAGCACCCCCAGCCTATACCTGGAGATGTACTACCCCCAGCCTGCACCTAAAGATATATCACCCCAGCCTACACCTGAAGATGTACCACCCCCAGCCTATACCTGGAGATGTAGCACCCACAGCCTACACCTGAAGATATAGCACCCCTCAACCTACACCTAGAGATGTAGCACCCCCAGCCTACACCAGAAGATGTACCACCCACAGCCTACACCTGAAGATGTAGCACCCACAGCCTACACCTGGAGATGTACCACCCACAGCCTACACCTGGAGATGAAGCACCCCCAGCCTATACCTGGAGATGTACCACCCCCAGCCTACACCTGGAGATGTACCACCCCAGCCTACACCTGAAGATGTAGCACCCCCAGACTACACCTGAAGATGTACCACCCCAGCCTATACCTGAAGATGTACCACCCTAGCCTACACCTGAAGATGTAGCACCCCTCACCCTACACCTGGAGATGTACCACCCCCAGCCTACACCTGAAGATGTAGAACCCCCAGCCTATACCTGGAGATGTACCATCCCAGCCTACACCTAGAGATGTAGCACCCCAGCCTATACCTGGAGATGTACCACCCCCAGCCTATACCTGGAGATGTACCACCTCCAGCCTACACCTGAAGATGTAGCACCCCCAGCCTACACCTGGAGATGTAGCACCCCCAGCCTATACCTGGAGATGTACCAACCCCAGCCTACACCTGGAGATGTACCACCCCAGCCTACACCTTAAGATGTAGCACCCCCATCCTACACCTGGAGATGTACCACCCCCAGCCTACACCTAAATATGTATCACCACCCCAACCTACACCTGGGGATGTAGCATCTCATTCTCCCATGGCAGCACCTTAGACTGCTAAGCTTGTCCTCATCTCACAATGAGACTATTCATTTGCATTATTGGTGAGGGGTCACAACACCTGCATGGGAATGCAGAATAGTTTGCTGCCTTCCAAAATACTAACATTCTGTTGTACGAATGTCTGTCCCAAACACAGAATGGCAAGACATTTTCTTACTCTTCGTAACTATCCATACTAAATGAATCGCAGTGCTTTTTCTTTATAATGCAGTTCTCTTTTAGTCTCTTCCATTTGTACATGTAAATCTATGAAATGGTCCCGAGAATGACATTATTTCATGTACTCAAACACTTAACACACATAGCTTGTGAGATTTATCTGATGCAAAGATTATGTGCTGTAAATGTACATTATCTAGCATGTGATTAGTTTTCCAATGTTCTTGAGAATGCTATAGGGTATCATCTGTGAATATAGATGCAGAAAGGGCACTAACTAATAGCATAAAATGGAGGTACTGGGGTGCA
The DNA here is from genome assembly GCF_019279795.1 of Protopterus annectens. Classification (NCBI taxonomy): domain Eukaryota; kingdom Metazoa; phylum Chordata; order Ceratodontiformes; family Protopteridae; genus Protopterus; species Protopterus annectens. The sequence continues at coordinate 516,772,972 of NC_056742.1, read as the reverse complement.
TGTCACTAAATGTATTATCAAATTAAAAATATGGAATTAGTTTAAGCACTGATCAGCAAAGTCACAATATACCAGGTCATAGTATCATTTGGCGATTTAGTTTAAGTGAGTTGGAACTGCTGGAATTCATACATTACGTGTATGGAATAGTGACACAGTCCCATATTAAAGAAAAAAATGTACATGCAGCAATCTGAGCCTCACTTTTCCCCACAGTTTGTACACAAAATTGCTATTCTGCTGTGTTTTATTCCATTATATGCTGTGCAAATGTAGCTCATCTCAGACAAAGGAAGAGCACACTGGGGAAAAAAAGCAATAGATACAGAGAGAACAAGAGATCACAATATGAAGCTTTAAGATAGACTGCTCACTTGAAAAAAACAAGTGCTTCACAAAAAGGATAATAGATGAATGGGCCAACTTTCTTAGGCATCACTAAGGCCAAAAAGCATCTTGATTCAATCACTCCCTCTTTCAAGTCAGATCTGACTTCTATAGTCATCCTGTGAGCAGTTACCTCCATTTTAGAAGTTTGCTAGGTAAGGTGGGATAGTCGGGACAGGTGAGACTGATGGGACAGGTGTGACAGGTGGGACAATGGAAGGAGATTGAGAAGGCTGTTCTTCGATATCACATACAAACATGCACATACACCCATGGAAAATGTTGGTTTCCCTTCGTTTGATCATGTGCTGTTTGTACGAGATCTGTAGGGTCGAAGGTACGGCAGCAAAGAAACTGTAAACTTGAAAGAAACGTGTTTGAATGGCAAATAAGCAAATATATTTTGCCATTCAAACACATGGACAAATGTCAAACATGGCTTTCCATCAAACAATTTTCGACATTTGTCCTCCGAAGTGTTCCGTAATTCACTCTTACAAGTCGCACAAAAGCATGATCACACATACCATGTGCGACAAAATGAACGTAAACCAAAATTCACAAGTCTTCATTTGACTCATCACATGTGTTTGAAATGTGGGAGGGAACCAGAACCCTCAGAGAAAATGCAAGCAAATGCAGGGAGGACATGCAGACTCCATCATAATTCGGTATCACGTGTGAAATGCTTGATGTAATTGTTAAGAGCAGTAAATGGGAAAAATAAAACCTAATAATAAGTTACCGATAAAATGAGCAGCTTAATTGGCAGATAGAAAACAGCTACACAGCGTATGTCAGACTAGGATCATCTGCCTTCATGCTCTGTCTTTCTGTAGTAATATATCCTTATTCTTAGTCTTAAGAGAAACTTCTGCAATTCCTTCCTACAAAATGATCTGCTTTGAAACTTCCAGAAGCAAACTTGCAAATACGAGAAGTAGCATAATTGTAGTAAAAGAAGCAGAGGGACATGGGAGTAATAACATGACATGCTCACTAAACGTTCAGACGTCTCCAGCATCCCCAGGTGCTGTCCGGAATGTTACTGTAGCTCAATAGCAATATGTTGTAGGTCCAGCATGGACAGCAATGCTGGCTGTGATGTGGCATGCAGTTCATATCGAATACTAGGCATCTTAAAGCCTTTTAACTGTACCATTCAGCTCTACCCTGATTTGTGTACACTTGCACAGCTGTTATCCAGTATTATCTGGCACATTTAGCCACAATATTATGACTCTGCAACTTCTCAACCCTGATTTGTATGCCATTTCCACCATTGTGAACATGTTAGCTTAGACTGTGAGGGCTCTACTGCTGAAGCAGCCCTGTCACACTGAATTGAGTTCTGAACATTCTGCTCGACTTCTGTCACATGACTAATTACTGCACACAGCAAGGACATCACATATTGCATTAGGCAGTTACCTGTGACTAGGGCATATGCTGTCTTCATGCTACATTGCATTTAACTTAACTATCATTTGCACCAATAAGTCTTACACAAGCACATAAGCCCACTTTGTAAGCTGCTGTCTTATTGGTGTATCTTGTTGCATGAATGCAGTTCCAGGCACACTGCTCTTATATATAGGGTAGATGCATTGCAGACCAATCAATTAATGTCACTGAACAGTCACGGTAGCAGTAGAAAGGTATTAGGATTAATAAATACTAAAGCTTCATTCATTGCAGTAGAAAGCTTGCTATATACTTTTAAATTTGAAACATTTAATTCAGGCACTTTGGTTTCATTCTTTTCACAACTGGATGCGTAGTATTTGCTTTTTGGTTTTGCACTGCTGGTTTATCTCAACGTTCTGCCTCCTCTATATCATGGCACCTGCAGTACACTTTAATCAACAGGCTTTACAATTTGCAAGGCAGGAATATGGGGTACAAAAACTGCTGACTCTTGTTATACTAAACTTTATCCTAAACAGGGTCGCATGCAGTTACTTAAGCCTCTCAGCCAGATGGTATATGCATATCTGCAAGCCTTTGTAGACAAATAGTTTGTAAGTTATTTGCCTGTAGCAAAAAGCTCAGACATTCAGTCATATTGATTTACAAGAGCCTAACCAGAAACTTATTTTACAGCAGCGGCAGCATAATTGTACAATAAAATGGGGATTATCCTTTCAGGACTAAAATCAGTGTTTTATTCACAAATGCTGTTACTGTTGTCATTATCAATTCCATAAGAGCTTGTACCTAATTGAAAACAGTGGGAACGTAATGATGATTATCTCTAAGTGCCAAAGCCTGCTGCTATTAAGTCACTCTGTGGAATATGTACAAATCCTGTTAGCTTTGTTTATCTCGCTGTCCGTCTCTCATGTGCTCTCCGCCCTGCTTTATCTCTAGGTACAAAACAGCACAGAGGTCACAATACTAATTTCTTTATTGAAATGCCAACAAAAGTGGGGTAGTTTAATGATTTGTGACAATTTTAAATGTTACCAGCTGTTCTTACATTACAGAGCTATGCTGGAGTGAAAAGTAAAGCTTTTTCTTGAATTCTGTTTGACCTGAAAGTTGCCTTTACTTTTAAGGAACAATCTCATTTTGGACAGTTTACTGATTATGGGAATATCAGAATTATTTAAATTTTATGTGGATAGGACAGCTTCAGGTATGTTCACTGTCAAATATAAATCAGACTGGATGCAACCATTCATATGACGTAATGTCATTATATTGTTTTATATCATTCATGAGATTCTATCATAAATACCATGCATTCTGTTTAAGACACTTTCATTCTAAGAATGCACTTAACCTGTTTGCACTTAAATGGATCACTTGTGCCTCTGTTCTTGTTCTGACAGAAACACTTTCTTGGAGTGAGCATACATATATCCAATCACTCTCACTTTGTTTCTTTATAAACATCAAATAATTTATTGCACACAAACTGTATGGGTACTTCTGCATATAGGTATTCAGGATTGGAAACAATGTGTTCATTTTATTTATTAATTGATTAACCAGGTAGGTAAACTGGTACAGAGTAACCATTTACAGGTATACCCCAAGTATACATATGAAACAGACACAAAGATACATATGTGCATATATATACTATTGTCTTAATATATAAATTGTACTTAAAGTGTAAATTCCCAGGTACTACTGCACAACACACAATTTCATTTCAAATCCTGAATATTTACAAGCAGACTTAGAAGTATGTAGGATTCCATTTGCTTTGCAAATGTCTGCAAGAGAGTCAAAGTTCTTATGTAAGATCATGGATGAAGCAAATTCCTCAGTTTATTTCTCAGTGTAGCAGGGCCCTGCTTCTCTGTATAATGCATGGGAAGAGATATGAAATGAGTTCTGTGAGGATAACAAAGATTACAGAGATGTAGACATATGGATTATTTCTAGTATAATACAATTTATAGGCAGTTCATGCAGTTGTCTTTTTTACCTGTGTTTTCTGGAAGGAATTGTACTTCAGAATACTTAATCCATGGCAGACCTTAGCACAGTCCCGAAGGGACGTCTCTCCTGCTTGTTATTATATGTTCACAATGTTTGGAGTTAAAGGTCACCACAGGGTATTTAAGCCAATCATCTTCTCACAGATGAAGTGAGAAATGCCTAAAGCAGCAAATTCTGCCCTGGCCAGAGCCCCCAAAATATAAATGAGAAGCAAAAACCGTCTTTTATTAAATTTTGACTTACAAAGAAGTCACACAGCTATTGTAAATATACAAGAGTATCTGTTTGAAATTCCTTAAGTTTTTTTTTTTTCATTGCTGTGTCTTTAGTTAGTAATAATAGCCTTTCAGGTTGGGAATAGCATTGCAAACTGCAAATATACAAGCTATCCTAAGCAAAGTGGGAAAGTCGGAAATGGTGTACTTTATGAAATGTTACAAAAATGTTACTGAACTAAAAAAAATGACAAAAATATCAGAAAGAAGACCCCATACTGTATTCAGAATGTAAGCCCAGCATATTTAATTAGGAAGTACTTCAGTTTAATTTATAAAACAAAAAAAAGCACATATGTCCCACAGCATATCCATATAACACGGGTTCTGTCCTAACTACAGGACTCTCCCTGCCATAAACTCGCTCACGCAAAACATTTTGAAAAACCCGGCCACAGAATTCTTAACTGGTGCTTTGTTCCTTGATTTAAAGAGTCTTTGAAATAATCACATTCTTCTCCTGTATAAAGTATGTCTTTGCAGATTCTCTGAGGATATCATATACTGACTCAAAAACTACCTGGTTAACAGATCTTTTATTATCAAAAGTGACGGTAGTATTCTTATGTTTTGCACTACTAATTAAGTCATTCCCCAAGGTTCTGTTCTCAGCACTTTGCTCTTTACCCTGTACATAAATGACCTGCTGTAAGATTTTTGTAATAACAATAGCATACTTTATGGAGATGACGTTGCACTTACAATTTTAGGAACCTGCGCAGTCGGCATTACTAGTCATTACTTGACAAATGCTGCATCAGTTTGAGTTGACATGGAATTGGCTAGCTTGTAATAAGCTTTCCATCAGCACAGCTAAAGCTAACACTGAGGTTTTCGGTAATCACACAGAAACTAAGAGAAACACTACCTATTATATTTACAGATCCCACTGCCCAACCCACCCACACACACACACACACACACACACACACACACACACACACACACACACACACACACACACACACACACACACACACACACACACACACCTGCTATCACCATTCAGCAATCCTAGGGGTAACATTTGATCAATCCCTTAACTTTTATGCACCCACAAAAATCACAAATGGACAAAGTGCTAACCCAGCACAAAGTCTTCTACAAAATTTCTATCCTGCTCATTTCAAAAGCCTGACAAATTGTAGTCATTCATTTCTTACTCGAGATTGGAATATGCACTCCCTGTCCTTACAGGCCACCATAGCAAACATTTTTCTTGATTCAAGTAACATAAAACAAAATGCTGAGATTTGTACATCTAGCCAGTGCATCATTGTACCAATTATAAAAAAAGGAAGATGGCTATCAGTAGCTTCTCATGTCTGCTTCATACTGACTACTCTGATCTTCAAACAGTTGTTTGAACATTATTGCCCACCACTAAAAAAAATTTCTACATGCCAGAGAGTTGAACCACACAATCAGCTCCAGTGATGCCCTTCAGCTAGTAAGGCCCCCATTCAAACTTATCACCACTGAAAGTGGATTTTGTAAAACTGTACCAGCGTACTGGAACACATTCCTAGAAGACATCAGACTGGTGTCAGATTCCAAGTCTTTTAACTTCAGCTGAAAAAGCATCTCACCGAAGAAAGTAAATGCACATGTAAAATGGATCTAGGCTAAACTGGCCATGTGCATATCACCTCAAACTTAACATTCCTTTGTACTGGTCCTTAATGTCTTTCTCAATTATATTCATAGATTCATAGGTTTATAGGTTTATAAGTGTCTACTAAGCTAATAACCACAAAGGGCTTTTTAAGTCTAGCCATGGATCCCAAATCTCTGACAAGTTCTGGTACCTTTGATAAGTGTAAACAGAGGCTTGAGAAGTGAAATATTTAGAAGGAGGGGCCTGGGAGATAATAGGATAATAGGATCATAGAAAGTTACTAGGCTATTGGCCCTGAGGCCCTTATAAGCCTAGCCAAGAGTTTAGCCAATGTTTAGACACGTCAGCACCTGATGCTCCCCTCCAGCAGGGACACGGGTAGAATCCCAGGGATGTATTTTCTGTTTCCTATCCAGTTATCCAGGTTGCACTTAAAAAGGAGTAAAGAGGTACTCTGCTTGACGTGGAGAGGGAGTCTATTCCACAGATAGGGTGTCTCTGGGACACAAATTTGTCCCGCCAACAAGTCCTTTTGATGTCACAGACCAGGTTGAGGCCGCGCGAGTGGGTTACTCGAGTGGAAATTGACTTGCGGATATGCAGCAGTTCCATCAAGGTGGGGTCTGAGATTACTTTTATGCAAGACAGAGGTCACCTCTGAGGAGTCTGTATGAAACTGAGTAGAGGGATAGGGCTTTTAGCCTATCTGTGTATGGTAGATTTTTGAGGCCCTGGATTCTCCTAGTGAGGAACCTATGTGGTCTCTCCAGCTGCTGCATATGCTTTGTGAGGCATATGCTGAATGGGGTGTTGTACTCATTAATGGGCCTTATAAAGGAAGAATACAGGGGATGTTATGACTCCTTGTCCCTGGATGAGATACCCTTACTTATGAGGTGGGCCATGTAGAAAGCTTTTCATACAATGGAAGCAACATGGTGGTCAAACATCAGGTTGCTATCAACCTAGGTGCCCAATCTGTCATGACTGCTTGTTTGCTTAGGACATTGTTATTAATGTGATAATTTGTGGGGATGTCACTCTCCCCAAAGGGGATGATGATGCATTTTTTGATATTCAGCTTGAGGCCATGTTCCTGTCACTGGTCATTTATTTGGGTGAGACGCTCTTGGAAAATGTCCAAATCACTAGGGGAATTGATGACAGTGCCCAGCTTGTAGTCATCTGCAAACTTGGCCAGCCATAGCCCACTGGTTTTGGCCTGCACCTCAGAAAAGTATATCCCAAATAACAGAGGCACCAAGACTGATCTCTGGGGTATGCTGCTTGTTACGGGTCTACTGCTTGAGGTGGCTTCCCCTATTTTGACTAGGTGGGTTCTATCAGTGATCCAGTTAGCTACCAATCTGGTAACATGCTAATTGATGCCGAGTTGACAGAGTTTATCTATTATGCCCAAGTGGGGAATAGTGCTGAAGGCTTTGACCAGGTCAAGGTAGGCGGTGTGCACCATCTTCCCCTCGTGCATGGCTTTGGTGATTGTCTCAAAGAAGTCAACCAAATTTAACAGACATGACCTCCTCTTGATGAAGCCAAACTGTGTGGGATCGAGTATTTGGATGTTACCAATGTCCTTGTTAATGAGGTCCATGATAATCCATTACATGGCCTTGCAGATCAGGTTAGTTAGGCCGATGGGTTTGTAATTTCCTGGATTGGTGGACGCGCCACCTTTGTGCAAAGAGATGACAGTGCCTGTCCTCCACTCAGTTCAGTTGAACCTGAGAATTAAGCTTTGATTGAATAGGGTGCTTAATGGTGCTACAGGTTCCTGCCTGACTTCATGTAGGATGCAGTGTGTGATGTTATTGGATCCCATGGAGGCCGTATTTTTTGCCTTTGAAAGAGCAGTGATGACCTGTTCCCTAGATAAAAGGGGAAGGGAGCAGGTACTACTGATGGGGGGACAGAGGAGTGAAGTTTTCACTGAATCTGTCAGCCAGCAAGTTTGCTATATCTATGGAATTTGTATATGTTGTGTCCTTGACCACCAGTTCTGAACAGATCTGGGTACTTCTTTTGAGATTGCAGACATATGTGAAGAAAGCCTTATGATTGTCTCTAGTAGATCTGGTCAATTTAGACTTGAAGTTTGCTTTGGATCATTTCACTAGTGCTTTTATTTGCTTGTTCAGGCTAAGGAGAGATTGCTTCCAATTGGACAACTGCTCCTTCTTGGTCCTGGACAGCAATTTTTTCCTTTTGTTATAGAATTGGGTTAGGAAGGAACTCAGATTCATATGGATGGGGAGTCTGTTCCAGAGATGGGGTAGTCTCTGGAATACATACCTGTCTCTCCAGCAGGTCCTATTTATATCATAGGCAAGGTTTAAGTCTTTAAAATAGGTAATTATGGTGCTGTTTGTTTTGTGGATATGCAGGAAGTTCATCAGAGTAGGGTCTGACAATGCCCTATATTCCAGGCATAGATCTCCCCTCAACAGCCCGTAGAAGACAGAACAGGGATATGGCCTTGAGGCGGTCTGCATAAGACACTTTTAGTAAGGAACCTCTGAGGATGTTCTAATTCCTGGAGATGTTATTATTTATCTTCTCCCAAACACTTACTTCAGTATTTGTATTTATTTATAATCGGTGTCTCCTATTAAGCATCACCCATATATGATGACCTTTTGTGCATTATGCTTATGTAAAATGCCTCACCCACAAGGCTAAGTTGTGGCTAAAATGGGTCTTTGCACCAGTCCTAATATCTAGTTATCAAATAAAAATAAATAAAAGAGGACAAAAACACAGAGACTCTGGCACAAAAAGATTGCCATCTTAGAAAAAAAATCCTTTGATGGAAACATCATAGGAGACAAGAAATTTATCCTTTAAAGACATAAAGCAGTTCCATCTTTAATAGCTTTTGAATGCACAATGACTTGTTACTTCTTTTTGCAGATCTTTATTAATACATTCACACCAATAAAGCAAAAGCTGACTAGCAACAGGCATGATCCATTTTTGTTTTTTTGAGTTTGTCAGTACAACATAAGTGGAGTGTCTAGCTATTTTCTGAAACACACATTCTATGGAAAGATGGCTATCCATCATATCAGGGGTGGGTTCCAAATAAGGCCACATTAAAAAAGCAAATAAGTTCCACAGAAAATGCATATAGGTCAATGGTGTGAATGCATCAATAAAGCCCTGAAAAATTAAGGAAAGCATCACCACTCAAAGCCATTACACAGGAAGAGTTGTATGTCTTTAATGGGTAAATTGTGTTGATTTGTGCATCATGTATGTCTGCAAACACAAACAGCTAAAGTTAACTTTGTGTATGTGTCTACCTGTTTGAGCTAATATTCATTACCCCCTGGAGAGCACCCTGCTTTGGCTTAAAGCAGCCCCCCCACACACAGGCTCACACTCATCTTCCATTTCTCTTTTAGTCCCTTCTGTTAGCAAATAGCATCCATAACTTATCAAATACTGTGTGTTTGTTAATTAAAATTGAGACCACAGTAGCCTACTGATACAAGGTTATCCTGTTCTTCCACCCAAGAAATGGTTAAGCAATGACTTACAGCTTCAGAGCAGTCCTTGGTCAATTCTGATTGTTTCTTAAACACAAACTTGTCTTTGCTTGGATCATGGCTCATCTCGCTCATTCCCCCTTGCTATACTCAGGATCAGTCCACTCCTCTCCCTGCCCCCATATCCCTCAGGCTCACTCCCCCCCTCCCTGCCCCCATATCCCACCCCCAATACCTGTAATTTAAACGTGACCAAGCCACACCCACCAGAGTTCAAACCACCAGATCTGCTTAAGTAATTATAACTAACCCCTCCCATTACAAATTACTACCTATCTACAATACATTTGCACTCACACACAGTATCAACTACCCAACATAAACATACCGACTAAACACCCCAAACATCTCATACATAACTTCTAACATTGAATATGTGACATTATAATCCACCCCTCCTACACCAAAACTTCCTATTACATTAACACAAACTATCTGTATTACCTTCTCAGGTATCAAAAAACATACTTTAAACTTTTACTAATATCTGCTTAATCCCAAACTCACTCCCCATTATATCCTGAATAGTCATCATGTCTACCAAACCTCTTTCACTTCTAACTCAAATACTACTACTTATTACCATATCTTACCTAACCTACCTCACCCAACCTCTCAGTGTAAACCACCCACCCCCATTTCATACAACTAACCCATCTCCATGATGCACACAAATTCCTCAACCTGCATATCACCCAGTCTCTACCCCTTCAATAATAGTATGCTCTTCACCTACAAACTCTTACCTAACCCCAAAAACTCTACTCACATCTATATTAGCCACATCCCCATAAAGCTTACACCCCATAGATTACATGCTAAGCAAATCAAATACCTCTTCTGCCATCTCATCTCTGTCCTTCTGTCTGGCGACATTCACCAAAACCCTGGCCCTTCTCCCCCACACATCTCAACCTCCCAGTCCCACCCTCCTCCCACAACTGGTAAACCCCTCTGTTTCTCAGCTCTAAATGCTCAGAGCATATGCAATGAAATTCCTAACCTCCATGGCTGGCTTCTCCATAACCAACCCGATATTTTGGCCATCTCAGAAACCTGGCTCAAACCCCATATAAAAGATTCTGAACTAACACCACCCAACTACTCCATAATTAGGAAAGATAGAACACATAAAAAAGGAAGGGGAGTCACTCTCCTCTACCCCTCATCCCACTTAGTTACCCCCTATACCAAATCTATTCCCAAATTTGGCAAGGCAGAACAAATTCCAGCCCTACTTCATATAAACAAACATAAACTTATATGCATAGTCTCCCTTTATATCCCTCCTGGAGACAATATCTCAGCCCTTGAAGATATTCTCTCCTGGTTCTCTAACAACATCACTAATGGAACTATATTCCTGGGTGATGTTAATATTAACTGGTCAACAAATCAATTTCCTACAAACTCACTTAATATAAACTTGTACAATGCCACACAGCTTATTAACTTTAACAACTATGCTTTCCAAGAACTTCCTTACTGGAAGCACCCTGGACTGGGTTCTAGTCTCTCATCCACATTACATCTCTGATAGTGTCACTCTGCAAGACCCATTAGGCGACCACTTCCCCACTTTTGCCTACCATCTTCTCTCCTTCATACAGCTAACTCATACCTACACCTTCACTCGCTGTCTAAATAACTTTAATCCTAGCACATTCTCAAATGCACTAAAAAAATGAACTGGAACCCACTAAAAACCCTTCCCTTAGAAAATGCTGTTACCTACTTTAACTCAATTTTCCTCAACCTGCTTGACTCCTTTGCCCTCTGAAAACAAAATGCATAAGAAGCAATCTTGTACCTTGGCTAACCAAAAATACCTTACCAGCCATGCGATTCTGGATAAAGCCTGGAAACGCTACTCCAAACATAAAACTATCACCACCCTTAATGAATTTAAAACACTCTGTAACAAAGTAAAAAAACGTATTATCTCAGACCGCAAAGGCTACTTTTCTACACTCCAAACCAACCATACCACCAACCCCAAATAATTCTGGGATGGAATCTTCTCCCTTCTCATCCCTGGCAAAAAAGAAATGTCCTGCCCTGATCCAGATGCCTCTGACTTGGACTTAGCCACCCAGTTTAACACTTTCTTTATCGATTCCATAAGTAAACTTACATCATCCTTCACTTGCCATTCAGCTTCCCCACCCTTATTTCCACCTACCCCTCCCTCCCCTAGCATCTCCTGTTCCCAACCTCCTCCTTTTTACTTCAACCCCATCCCTACAGCCACCATAAAAAAACTTCTACTAACATTGAAACTCAGCTCCAATGCCTCTGATGATATACCCTCATATTTCTTAAAAGTTGCTGCAGAAAGCATAGCTCTTCCCATCTGCATTCTTATAAATCAATCTATTGCTGAATGTCAAGTTCCCCAACTCTGGAAAAAGGCCTTTATTATTCTATCCATAAAGGTGGTAATAACAATAATATCACAAGCTTTCGACCTATCACTATCTTATCCCCCATGTCTAAACTTCTCGAAAAATGCATCCATCTACAACTTCTACCTTACCTCATAAACAAGCGACTTCTAACCCCTACTCTACATGGTTTCAGACCTGGCCACAGCACTACCATAGCTCTCCTCTTCTTGCTAGAAACAGTTAATAAGGCCCGTGACACTGGCCTCCATTCTCCGTCTTGACCTCTCTAAGGCATTTGACACTATTTCTAATAACCTTCTTTTCACTAAACTCTCCCAACTAAATCTATCACACCCCTCTATTAACTGGTTTACCAGTTACCTCTCAAACAGGCAACAAGCAGTCAGATGGAAAAAAGCCACTCCTCTTTTCCAAATACTCCCACAGGTGTTCCCCAGGGTCCAATTTTAGGCTCCCTTCTATTCAATATATTCATAAAGAATTTCTACTAAGCCATCCCAAATGCCAACCTTGTCCAATATGCTGAAGATTCAACAATAATCTGCTCTACCTGTTCTATACCAACCCTAGTTAAATTAAGCCAAGATGCCTTCTCCTCCACTGAGCAATGGATGATGGACAACCATCTAGCACTCAGTGCTACTAAAACTAAACTATTTACTGCTTGCAAAACCACCACCCTAGATAAAACCTCATTCTCAGTCACCAGTCAAAATAATACTCCTCTCAAAATAGTCTGTAATGCTAAACTACTAGCAGTCCTGATCAATGACCAGCTAAAGCTTCATAATCATCCACAAGTAAATATAAAAAAAACACACAAAAAAAGGCATGCTTTACCGCCACAACTGTTACATCTCTCCCTCTACTAGGCTCACCCTTGCTAACACTTACCTTATCCCATCCCTTCTATATGGTGCCTCTATCCTTACTAACCTGCAATCCTCCCTCAAGAATAAACTCTCCTCTTGCTATAATAAAATAATAAAATTTGCAACCAGTCATAGATCCACTTCCCATTACTGCACTGCCCTACACCAACTGAATTTGCTTGAGCTGTCCAATTACCTTATCTATATTCAACTTGTCCAAGCACACAAACTTATTTTCACCCCCTCTCTCTGTCCCTCTCTTGCCACCACCTTTAAAATGCACCAACCAAATAGACTTTTGAGATCTAATTCCCAAAATCTAATTGAACTGCATAAACCTGCCCATCCACCAGGCAAACAACTAATGTCCTTCTTTCTAGCAAACCACTGGAATTCCCTCCCACCTCTCATCCACACCACCAGCAGCCTCTCTTCATTCAAAACCTTACTTCACACACACCTAACTTCACTATGGGAATGCTCTTGCTCCCACCCAACATAATCTCCCTACACTATAGCTACTCTCGATAAGCTATAATTCACAATAGCCTCCCACTGTTTTGTACCCTTAATAAATGGGTCTACTTTAGTTCAGCGAATGATCAGATGATCAAATGCTGTTAGGTCAAACACTAAGTGTCGAACCGGTAAAATAGCGAATGGCCGGAACAGCTAATGTTTTCCAGGGAAAAAAATCGCTGGGCCGGCCATTTGGGTTGTGCCATTTCCTCTATTATAGTGCAATCTCAGAGCTGGTATATTTAAGTAGGGAGGTGTGGGAGGCACAGCCCCCTACATGGGGGGTGTGGGGGGGCGAAGTTTCCCAGTTTATTTAGTGTTTATTTTATTTATTTATTTATTTATTTATTTATTTTTTGGGAACAGCGATTTTTTCTCTGGGAAAAAAATTGCTGTTGTGATTGTTCGTTGTTTTGAGTTTTCGAGATTTTGGAGTTGATATAACAATGTTCGATCATCTGATCATTCGTTGTTATAATATAGACCCTAATAAACTCTAGGAATTAACATAACTCCTAGAATGGTACAATTTAGTAGCCTAGAAATTAACTGCATGAATTAGCATTACTGTTAAAAAATGTAGACTGTTTCTGTTATTGCATTGTGCTAATATGTTAAACTGTTAAAAACTTTGACTGTTTGTAAATATTACTCTTATTGCTTTGTACTAATTTGTGCACTCTACTAATACGTGTTTTTCTATTTGTTTAATTTTTGCTTCATTTGCGCACATTACATTTCTCTAATAACTTATTCTTATGTTAAATCTGTAATTTGTAATTTTCTGGAGTTTTCTCCCCAGGACTCCATTGAAAACAGGCTCCTTGTGTCCCAGTGGACTATCCTGGCAAACAAACTATAAAATAAATAAATAAATGTATGATGCTGTTATCAAGCGCAGTTTGCAATTTACTCATTTTTTCATTTATAAAACTATTGAAACATTGTTTGGTATTCAGAAAGAAGCATAATGTGACAGCGCAGAAACAACCAGCATGAAAAAGTCATCAGAATGCAGCTCGATGTACAACAGGCATGCATGAGTATTAGTATGGCCTGGTCATGCCAGGAGCACAGCTGTATAAGGAATCTTCACCATGAGTACCAATATGGCATGGCCATGCCAGGAGCACAGCTGTATAAGGAATCTTCACCATCAGTAATAGTATGGCATGGCCATTGTTAGAAAATATGTATTAATGTGTGTATTAGCAATATGCTCAGTGCTTGAAAAAGGTTAGCACATTTATTCTATTTCATACTGCATAAATCTGTACAAACTGCAGTTGCTTTCTGACCTTGTACTGTTAGCTAAAATCTTGCTTGTGCCTTGGAAATTTACTAAGAAGCAGGTGATTTCTGCTTGCGTTATGAAAATAATGAATAGAACAATACTACTTGTATGAAACTTAGACAGGAAGTTCTGCTGTGCCATGAGAAAATACACAGCTGTAGAAGTTACAGATAATTAGTACAAAGCCTGCTTGAAAATATGAACTGCAATCAGCATTTGCTTGTATCTGTATTAGAAAAGTACCTTGAAAAGTAACAGTGTACAATAGACGCTTGTAAATGGATTTATGGTCACCAAGTCCAGGTTGTTTTTCTGAAAAGTTTCTCACAAATCTAGTCATGTCAGCAGAAAATCTGAGTAACATCTGCTGTAGAACAATGCTAAAAGCTGTGTTTGATTACGTCAGCTTAGAAGGCCATGTCTTGTAAAACAGTATAAGAATGAACATACTTCCTGTTAGTAGTTAGACAAATCCTTGTATTTGCATGATTTTGTCTCCTTGCAGCAAGTAAATTAAAGTGCCTTAACTGAACCTTACGTGTATTGGTCTTTGAAGTTTTTTGCTTTGACAGCCATGTCAGGGGCACAGCTGTATAAGGAATCTTATCAATGAGTATTAGTATGGCATGGTCATGCCAGGGGCACAGCTGTATAAGGAATCTTATCAATGAGTATTAGTATGGCATGGTCATGCCAGGGGCAGTGCTGTTTAAGGAATCTTCACAATAATATTATTATGGCATGGCCATGCCAGAGCAGTGGTGTATAAGGAATCTTCACAATAAGTATTATTATGGCATGGCCATGCCAGGAGCAGAGCTGTATAAGGAATCTTCACAATAAGTATTAGTATGGCATGGCTATGCCAGGAGCACAGCTGTATAAGGAATCTTCACAATAAGTATTATTATGGCATGGCCATGCCAGGAGCACAGCTGTATAAGGAGTCTTCACAATGAGTTCTATTATGGCATAGCCATGCCAGGGACAGTGCTGTATAAGCAATCTTCACTATGAGTATCAGTATGGCATGGCAATGCCAGGGCAGTGCTATTTAAGGAATCTTCACAATAAGTATTATTATGGCATGGTCATGCCAGGAGCACAGCTGTATAAGGAATCTTCACAATAAGTATTATTATGGCATGGCCATGCCAGGAGCAGAGCTGTATAAGGAATCTTCACAATAAGTATTATTATGGCATGGCCATGCCAGGAGCAAAGCTGTATAAGGAATCTTCACAATAAGTATTATTATGGCATGGCCATGCCAGGAGCAGAGCTGTATAAGGAATCTTCACAATAAGTATTATTATGGCATGGCCATGCCAGGAGCAGAACTGTATAAGGAATCTTCACAATAAGTATTATTATGGCATGGCCATGCCAGGAGCACAGCTGTATAAGGAATCTTCACAATAAGTATTATTATGGCATGGCCATGCCAGGAGCAGAGCTGTATAAGGAATCTTCACAATAAGTATTATTATGGCATGGCCATGCCAGGAGCAGAGCTATATAAGGAATCTTCACCATGAGTACCAGTATGGCATGGCCATGCCAGGAGCACAGCTGTATAAGGAATCTTCACAATGAGTACTATTATGGTATGATCATGCCAGGGACAGTGCTGTATAAGCAGTCTTCACTATGAGTATCAGTATGGCATGGCAATGCCAGGGCACTGCTGTATAAGGAATCTTCACAATGAGTATTATTATGGCATGGTCATGCTAGGGGCAGTACTGTATAAGGAATCTTAACAATGAGTATCAGTATGGCATGGCAATGCCAGGGCACTGCTGTATAAGGAATCTTCACAATGAGTATTATTATGGCATGGTCATGCCAGGGGCAGTGCTGTATAAGGAATCTTCATAGTTGAGGTAATGGCAGTAACCATACAAATGAACTAACTGCAGTATGGTTCACAATGTGTCCAGAGAATGCAGCATACATGAAGTAACCCTGAATATATATGCACATTCTTGCAACCACTGAAAAACAGTTCAAACTTGGAAATAAATCCACGAAGCTGAATAGATACCACTGAACTGTTTATTAGTAGATTTAGCATGTTCGCCCCAAGACTTCAAGGAATAACTCAACAAGTCCACCCCTGGTCCCTTCACAACATACTTGTTCCAAAACAGAAAATTGAAACGTGTGCTGTGGGTTTTCAATAACATGTCTGGCCAGTGCATTTTTAATAAGTTAGTTCATTTGTATGGTTACTGCCAGGAGGGGGGGTATCCATATTCATCAAAGACACCCACACCTCAAGACTGGTGGCATGCATCGGAGACCATCCAGGTGCAATTAACCATAGGCAAGACTGCTCTGCAAATTGTAGCATGTTACAGGCCACCCTCACAAACTCAGGAACCTCACATGGCCTTCCTGAAAACACTAGAGGGGATAAATGTATCACCAAACACCATCATACTAGGTGACTTCCTAATATAGACTGGGAACACTACTCAAGCCCAAACACCCTAGCCCAAAAGTTCCTGGAATTCATAAACTCAAATGCCATGGAACAACTAGTCACCATCCCCACAAGAGGAGAAAACATACTTGATCTCATCATCACGAACATGGGAGCACAATGTTCAACACCGAGTATACCCCTCACTGGTGAGATCAGATCAATCTCGCTGGAGGTCCTCATCCCACCCCCACCTGAAATAAAAAAGACCAGTAAAGAACTACTTCACACTTCTAAAGACTAGTGTGGTCTCCTTTAAGGCCCCGAGTGAATCACTTACAAATGCCTTCTACCAGCACCTGCAGGACTGCATGGATAAGGCAATCCCAAGCAAAACAAAGACTCTTAGCCATAAACAAACTCTACAACAAAGGAGGAAGCTACTACAAGATAGAGCAAAAGATCACTATAAGTAAAAACTAAGAGCTCTCATAAAATCATCCAAAGCAAATTTTGAGAGAAAAATAGCTAAAGACTCAAAAGACAATCATAAGGCCTTAGAAACCTGGGAGGAAACTCCCAGATATGCTCAGAACTAGTTCAAAATGATGTGAAGATTACTGATCCTACAGACATTGCCAACATACTGGCTGACAGGTTCAGTATTGCAGCCCCCAAACATCTCCAATGCCCAAGTGAGAACTGCTCTCACAGCATCCATGGGACCTGATGGTGTCAATTAAACCCACAGCTAGGACAGCTGTTTAAAAATTACAATTTGCAGACTTTGGATCCATCCCAGTTTGGCTTTGTCAAAGGCAGATCATGCCTTCTAAACTTGGTTGACTTTTAACAGTCACCAAAGCCATTGATGAGGAAAGGCAGTCCATACAGCCTACGATACAATACAAATGTTAACCCATACATCACAAGATGGGTTGCAAACTGAGTGACAGAACCCACAGGGTCAGAGTTGCTGGCCATGTCAGACTCAAAGCCTGTCACAAGTGGTACCACAGGGCTCAGTCCTGGGCCCATTGTTTGGCATCTACTTACAAGCAAACACAGGAGGGTTATGGCTGACAAAGTTTGCAGATGACTGCCATAGTAGAAAACACATCTGACACAGATATCCTTCAGAAGGGTCTCACAGAAACGGATAACTGGTGCCTAAAGTTAAATGCCAAAAATGCATAGTCATACCCTGGGAAAAACAAGGTTACCCCTAGCTACCAAATAGGTCCCAATCCACTGAGTAAAGAAGAAGTTATCAGGGACCTGGGGACCCAGGTTGATAGTAGTCTGTCATTCGACACCCATGTAGCTAAAGTAGTTAGGAAGACCTTCTACATTGCCCACCTTATCATGAAGGGATTCTCATCTAGATCAAGGGAGGTCATAGTCTCCTATACTCATCACTCATCAGACCAATGATTGAGTACAATGCCCCGGAATGTATCTGACCCGACACTTGCAGCAGCTGGAGAGGCCACAGTTCCTCACCAAAAGGATAAAGGGTCTCAAACATCTGTCCTATGCTGCCTGACTGAAAGAACTCCAGCTCTATTCAGTGCTCAGAGGTGACCTTAACATACAAGGCCATGTCAAACCCAGATTTGATGAATATGCTTCACCTCAAAAATCTAGATCCGTCAGAGCCACAAGGGCGAGACTTAAACCTCAACACAGCTATTATTCATCACCCAAAGACTCCCTATGCTGTGGGTATATGTGAGGCAGAGCACCTCGCTGGCCTTGTTCAAGAGAATTTTGACCAATGGATGGGAGATAGATATACCCCAGGGATTACCTCAGTGTCACTGCTCAACAGAGGCACAGCAAAATAATGGGTATAGTTCCCCATACTAAAGGCTATGGGCTAGGCTTGTAAATGCCCTCGGGCAGATAGCCTAGTATGAACCTATGAACCTATGAACCTACAGGTAATTACTCTGGCAGTTGAAATGTAATGCTATGAACAATTATGGTTTAAATGATACATTATCTATCTCAAGTTATTTAAAACTCAAGTCTGAATTTCATCTGTAAATGTTTTGACCGATATTGTATTGTATGGAATGTGGAGTTTTAGTGAACAAGAAAGGAATGGTTGGATTACTGGAGTGTAACATTTTTATGATGATTCAGGAAACAATGTGTTTAATTTGACTATGAATGTATTTAAATGTAAGCCATCTGGTACTTTTTTGTGTGTATATATATATATATATATATATATATATATATATATATATATATATATTAAAGGGGGGAGACTATTATGTTTGGTTCATTCTGGCAATTAGCAACACATGTTAGGAATAAGAGGCTTGTTTTAATTCTTAGTGCAGGTTTTAAACAATTGGGATATATGGATTTGACATGTGATAGGTTATTCTGTATTTAAAGAAAATGTTTAATTAATTTTATTATTCTGATGAAGTCTTGGGGCGAACGCCTGACGAAAGCGCTAAATCTACTAATAAACAGTTAAGTGGTATCTATTCAGCTTCGTGGATTTATTTCCACATTCTTGCAACCACTGAAGTATTCCATAGTTGATACACATATATAACACGTATCCACACAAGGTGCCACATGAAAGCAACAACTGATTTATTATATAACTGGTAAGGAAAAGAGGAGACAGGATAGTCCAAAATGGACAGACCTCACAAAGGAACATACAGAAGGGCAATTGGAATTGAAGAGTGGTGTGTAACTGGGACGAAGGGTATACTTATTCTTTTAGTGCAGGTGCCCTTTTTATTTTTTTAAGAAGGGCAGCAGGGTAAGGTAGCAATGTGAAGGCAGAGGTAGGAGGGAGCACATAAGGAATGAAGGATGAACAAGGAAACAAATAAACATAGAATGCAGACAAAAACTGAGAGGGGTGACAATGTGACAGTGTCACATAAAAGGGGCAAAAATGGAAAGACACAAGCTGATAAATGGTGGACAACTGGTGATAGGGAGGATTGGACTATAAATAGAGGTTGGGAATGGACTCAAAAGAATGGTAAACACAATGATGGGATGATAAGGAGGGGTGAGGAAGTCTTGCCAAACCAGCCCAGTGGGAACCTCCAGTAATTCAGTCTCCTCTGTTGAAGGGTGGCTTGATGCTTGTTTTAGCGCCATGAAGGACCTCCTCATGCAGCTCCCTCGCCAGCTGCTGCACCTTAGCCTCAGGTGAACCCTTCTGCGCCATTTTTAAATGAGGAGCCTTCATTTCTGTGGTCTAATGTGACAGTATAGGCCACCATTGAGCCTTCATTACCCTGTGGACTGATAAGCTGACCTAAGTCTACTGGTCCATCAGTCAGGAGCAATTAGAAGTGCATAGCATGGTGCCCATCACTGGACCTAACTATCTGTATGACTGTTGTTCATGCAAAAAAAAACAACAATAAAATAAAATAAAATAAATCAGTTGTGTTGAAAAGCTGTTTGTGCAAAACCAAGGTCTCGAAAAAGAAGTAGATAAATGCGCAGTCCAGTACCAATGAAGGCTTTCCTCCGTTGTTAGTGTAAAAATCCTTCAGTAGTCCACCGCAGTTCAACCAATTAACACAAAATTTATTGAATAACTGGATAAAAACAATTGAAAAACATTTAGAAAACAACCAGATTAAGCGCTTTCATCTCCTGCACGGAGACTTCATCAGAATCTGTGTTTTTACTTACATCCTCAGTTTAAATAATAATTCTAATTGTTCAATTAATTGCATTTAAGTTCCTATAGGCTGGCCATTAATTAGTATAGATTTTAACTCTTTGCTGGTGGAAATAATTTCCATGAAAGTCTAAGACAAATTGCTGAAAAACGTATTATTTAGAACATATATAAACCAATGCAGAACTAAAAAACCTTAACACACATCAAAAAAACATATAATATTAAAAATTATGTTGAAAATTATGTTAAAAATGTTGTTAAACATATTATATAAGATCATATAAACATGTAAATAAATACATGGATAAATACATAATAAATAATACTTATAAAAATACTTCACTAAAAATTCATTTAATGTTCCAATAAATATTCAAGTTAAAATTAGTATATGTATATATATATCTATATATATATATATATATATATATATATATATATATATATATATATATATATATATATAAACTCCCTAAAATTCTTTGCCCTTTTCTGTACTTTTCTAAAAATCTATAAGTTTATAGATTTATAAAAATACATCAGTATATAGCCCTATCAAATGTTGCATATATATATATATATATATATATATATATATATATATATATATATATATATATATATATGTATATGTGTGTGTGTGTGTGTGTAAATTTTAACTAATATTAAAAAAATAAAAAAATAAAAAAATAATGGTAACCTTAGTGGTGCCTCTTGGGGTCCTCTGCTAGAATCTTAAGTGCAGGATTAATGGATATGTGGTCATTTAATCCATTGTTCCCACATGCATCCAGTCTTAACTGCCAGATCATTTCCCTGAATTCAATTTTGGTTTCCCAATCCCCACCTCTCTCATGCTTACCCACCTCTTCCAATATCCAAAATAGAAAGTCAGCCTCCCTACATGTTTGGGTGTGCCTAAAAAGTGCATTTTTGTCATTCATCTTAATAATATCTCTATTGTGTTCATATATACGGGCCTTTAGATTACGTTCAGTTTTTCCAATATAATATTTCCAACACTTCTTACAATAACATAAATATACTACACCTTTTCTGTAGCAACTGTAATATTTGTCTCCTATCAATCTCATGTTTAAACTGGGGAGGTCCAGGTCTTTAGTCCCTGCTATAAAGGGACATTGTGCACATCTTCCACATTTAAATGTGCCATATTTAGTACATGTTCCACCTGTCACCCTTGTGGTATTTTTCTTTTTCTCAAATATGTTTTTCAAATTCTTGTTTTTTCTAAAAGCATATCTGAGTGTTTGTTGAAATACATCTACTTTAGTGGGCATTCTGTTGAACATTCCCCACGTGTCATTTATGCATTTCCTTATCCATCCCACACCATTGAAAGGTGTCAGGATTAAATAAGGCAGCCTATCTTCATTATCTTGATTATTACTATTTGTTTCATCCACTTCAGCACCACCAGTGTTGGTGAGTAGTGGTTTGTATACCGTATCCCATTTGTCCAGTACTAATTTCTTGTTAGTCTCAATCATGTGTTCTGGGTACCCTCTTTCCTTAAACATGTTTTGTAGAGTCTCCATTTCCTGCTTTAAGTCACTTCTATCCGATGTCATCCTGGCTGCTCTGATCATTTGACCTTTTATTATGTTCATTTTGGAATGGTAAGGATGGTCACTCATAAAATGTAAGTAGGAGTTGGAAAAACAATCCTTCCTGTAAATTCTGGATTTATACTTGTTATAACACGATCTTTTGTTAATTTCACATCCAAATAGTGTGTTTCATCTGTATTCATTTCAAACGTAAATTTAAGAAACTCTGTACTATTATTCATATATTCAATGAACTCAATAATTTTTTCTTTAGTTCCGTCCCATAAAATAAAGATATCGTCCAGAAATCTGTAGTATCCACTAATAAATTTATAAAAAATCGAATTAAAAATAAATTGTCTTTCCCAAAATAACATAATAATATTTGCGTAAATGGGCACACAGGCTGACCCCATAGCCACATCATCTATTTGATGGTATAAGTCACCTTGAAAGTAAATATAATTGTATTTCAGTACAAGTTCCATGTTCTCTAAAACAAGTTTAAAATCATCCGATGTTAAAATTTTCATCTCTACTATCATTTTTTCAAACCAGTCTAGCCCAGTATTGTATGGAATGACTGAAAATAAATCTTTGACATCAACCGTGACAAAAATTGTGCTATCCCTATATAGTTTAGACCCAATCTTGGTAAGGAAATCCCAAGAATCTATTAAGATGTGGGGATATTTCTTATAAAATACCTTTAATTTAGTATCTACAAAAATTGCCAAGGGTTGTGTCTTAGATCCTTGTGAAGATACAATAGGTCTTAAGGGGGGGGGGTTCTTTATCTTTGTGTATTTTTGGTATACCAAAAATTACTGGAATAACTGGTTTTGGTACTCTTAAAAAATGTATAGTTCTTTGTCTATAAGTCCTTGTAGTAAATTATCCTCTAAAATCATATCTATTTTCCTGTATGAAATATTGACCTCATTTCTAGATACTAAGGTATACTGGTTGTCCTTATCTAATATGTCACATATTCTCTTAGTATAATCCCATGTGTCCATCAGGACCACCCCCCCCCTGTCTGGTTTCATGATCCGTAAATTAATATTATCCCTTAGCTCTTCCAAGGTATGGGTTTCCTCTTTAGTTAAATTATTTTTTGTTATTACTTGTTTCTTATACCCATCTCTTATTGTACCCATAACACATCTTTCAAAGTTTAGTATATCTTGGTGTAGGGGAGGGTTAAAAGTACTAGCTTTCTTAAGATTGCTTCTATTACTATTATTGTTCCTTTCCTTAAACATATGAAATAAATTCAGTTTTCTTGTGAATAACTTAATATCTAATAGAATCTCATATATACCAGGTTTTCTGACTGGAACAAATACAAAACCTTTGGTGAATAGGTTAAAATGTTCTTGTTTTATCTCCACATCTGTGTAGTTATAAATGAAAAAATTATCCTGTGAATAAATAACTAATTTAGATCCATTGTTTCTATCCATATCATTTGAATCATTTTCTACTATACTTTCCTGGGACAATGGGGAAAAATTCACCATTACCTCTCCCTGACACCCATCCTTCTCTGTGGTGGGATATAGTAATTCCTCGTGACTGTTGCATAGGAGGGTTGGTGTTCTAAATTCCTTATCCTTTCAGACCTTCTCGGTCCCTGGTCCCCTAAAGGGATTTCTCTATTAGTTTCCTCTTGTGTATAATGATTGTGTGTGTAACTGTGTTCATCCTGGTACCCTTGGTGTTCATATACATTATTCCCTATATCATTTCTTCTGTTATAGTAACCACCTTCTTTGTAGTTGTATTTCTCTCTAAAATTCCTATTGTCACAGTATATGCTTTCCCCATTCTATAATCATTCAGGTCCCTTTCTAGTTTCCGAGTTTTCCTATTCTGATTCTTTGAAATAGCATTGTCAACATCATGCATTGTCCTAAAATAAATATTTTTATATTCATCAACTGAAAATAAAAGGTCTGCATTAATTTCCCCATTAAGTCTATCTATTTCTTTTTTACATTCAACCATAATTTCTTCATTATTTTTAATCATTGCCTTAAGAATGGCCAGCTCACAATCGTTTAATATGTTTACAATAGTTTTAAAAAACTCAGAATCAAAAATAGTATTATTAGGGAACTTATTTATTCTAAGTCTCTTTGGTACTATTTTATTGTCAATACATCTCTTAAGGTACCAATTGTCCAATGCTAAGCTTTTGAATTTGGTTAAAAGCTGTTTTAAAGTCTTACATTTGTCCTTGTATCTGAAGTTTATACTTCGTGTTTGATCCTCTCTCAGTTTATAAGTCCCAAACGAGTTCTCCAACCATTTGGAAAAATCCACATTCAAATAATGTTCCCCAAAGTTCTCTTTCTGCCTCCTATCTCCACCATTACAAGTGTTAGTGTTCACGCTCTCGGTACCCTCATGGCTAGACCGGAAATGTTCTCCACTCTTTCCTGTGCGACCTGTTTCATTGTCGCAAGTTGGTGTAACCTGATTGCGGTCCCCCAGGTGTCTAGGTGTGCTTTGTGCACAGGGGATATCATTTGAAGTTTCTATTCCATTGTTATTGGTTTGTGAGTAGCTCTGAATCTAAGGATGTAAGTAAAAACACAGATTCTGATGAAGTCTCCATGCAGGAGATGAAAGCACTTAATCTGGTTGTTTTCTAAATGTTTTTCAACTGTTTTTATCCAGTTATTCAATAAATTTTGTGTTAATTGGTTGAACTGCGGTGGACTACTGAAGGATTTTTACACTAACAATGGAGGAAAGCCTTCATTGGTACTGGACTGCGCATTTATCTACTTTTTCGTGGTTTTGTGTTTCAAAACCAAGGTCTGTTGAGTTATTTGAAATGTATTTTCATTTCATTAAATTTATTGAACTGCTTCAGTTTGCTGGTGTGCTTTTTTGTGTGATTAGTATATACACTTTTCTATACACACACACACATATATATATATATATATATATATATATATATATATATATATATATATATATATATATATATATATATGTCGCCTCACAGTTAGACATTGCCCGTTCGATTCTCAGTTAGAGCGTCTTCTGTGTGGCGACATGCGTGAACGGGCATTCCTTCATTGAAGGTTGTACATTAGGCCTGGCAAGCCAGCACATAAAACTCTACTGCCAATCATTAGCAGACCGGAGTTCCGCTGTGGCGACCCCTAACCGGGAAAAGCCGAAAGAAGACCTACCATATATATATATATATATATATATATATATATATATATATATATACATATATATATATATATGTGTGTGTGTGTGTGTGTGTGTTACTGAGTTTCTGCTTGTGTGTGTCTATACACACACACACACACACACACACACACACACTCACATGCACACATGCACACACATACATGCACGCGCACGTGAGTGCACACACAGACACACACAAACTCACATGCACACACACACACACACACACACACACACACACACACACACACACACACACACACGTGCACACATGCGCACACACATGCGCACACACACACACACACACACACACACACACACACACACACACACACACACACACACACACACACACACACACACACACACACACACCATACACAGATTAACAGCATGTGTGGTGGGACCCTTACAGCTGCTTGAGCCAATTTGGTCCTAATCCAGGACCTCACAGCTAGGTCTCAAGTAGTTGTTTCCTATATGCTCATCTGGCCGAGCAACTCCTCAGACCTGAACATGAGTCCAGGGATGCGGCTACCAGAGTTTGTAGACCATGAGAGTCTCATCACTGCACTGGTACGTGGGGAAGGGAAACAAAGATGGATGACTTTAGGTTTAGGGTGAGGGTGTAGGTTTAGGAAGTGACCAGGAGTTAGAGCTAGGTTAGGGTTATGGTTAGTGATGAGGGGTGGTTAGGTTTAGGGAATAGTCAGGAGTTAGAGCTAGGTTAAGGTTATGGTTAGTGATGGAGTGGTTAGGTTTAGGGAGTGGTCAGGAGTTGATTTTAAGGTTATGGTCAGAGTTCTTGGATGGATAGTTGGCTTAGTGGTACTTCACAGGAATCAGAATAAGTAGGACTTAAGGCACTTGCCAATATGAGCAAGTGACAGTAGGGAAATGGGTCATGAGCTAATGGCAAGCGAGGACCTGAAGTAGAACCATGTGTGGTGTGTTCATGCCTATATTTATTAAGTTGTACTTGCACATCATTGTTATATCTCAGGGTTCTCTACAGCAGTATGCTCCTCACTTTATATTTCATATTTTGTCAGCCTGAATTCTTAAGTTTACCTGTGAAGTAATATTCCCTTCCGGGAAGCATGTTATTGCCTGGGTGAATTTTGATGCATGTTTCTGGAGCTTTTTTCATGAAGTCTCCTGTAAAAGGGACTTTTGGGCATATTCAGACTTTTCTAGTAAAAATAAATAAAGAAATTACTTACTTACTTAATTAATTAATTAACTAAGGCAAAGCTAATGTTTATGTCAGAGCATGGGCTAGCCACCAACCTCCCACAGAGATGGGAAGATTAATTTCAGCTCCCAAGATTCTCCTTCCTTCGGATTCCAAAATGGAAAGACAAGTATATCTTGAATTTGTTAAATAGACAATCGGTTACTTATTAATGGCATACTCCTGATAATATGCAAAATATGTGGTAGAACCATGACTTTGATTACCTGTATCTTACTCGGCCAAGAATAAAATTTGAAAATGATTATAAAGGATTTGTTCTTGATTAAATTATGAAAGGCCTTCAAATTCCTAAAATTATCTGCCTTTCCATGTATTACCTACCACTAAATTTAAATATTTAGAGTTTGGTGCCTCCTTAAGTTTCTCTGCAAGGCAAACCGTTTCTCTTCCCTTCAATAAATCATAGCAGTGTTGCTTTATCATCAAGACATCTGAAGCCTGATTACAGTCCATATTCAAGCACAGCTTAGATCTATGGAAAAAGAAACAGAAAATGTACCCCTGGACTGCCCCCTGTACTAGTAAAGTATAGAGTAATGTCTAGATGCTTTATTCCATGCATGGGTCCCCTAAATTATCTATGGTATGACTGCAGTAATTCTCATTACTGGTAATATAGAATTACTGACCATAGGATAGGTAAGGCCAATTTATAACCAAATGGGATAGGTTATTGCCAGTACAAAAGGGAAATTGGCTAGGTCTAAAATAGCCTCAAGGGTATCTAGCCTAATACTCACCTATGAACCTGAATAAACTGGCAATAGGGGGCAAACCTGCCTAGCACATGTTTATATCTCTTCTACCTTGTAAATTCATCCATTTACAGTCACTATAAAAGTTGATTTGTAATACAAAGTGGAATATGTCTCAGAATTTTCTCTACAAATATTATTTCTTTTAAGTTTCTTTAACATTAAATCCTGTGAGACTGTGCCAAACACTATCCTATCGTCAAACAGGACTACTCTACCAACAGTAGGTTAGGCCATGTTTCCTCAAAAAATACAAGCTTAAGCAATTATGCATTATTTGTCTATTAGCAGGAAAACTCCTCTTGCCAGTGGCTTCTGAACGAGGAACTACCTTCTCCACCTTTTTGGCTAATACTACTGTGAGTATTGTTCATATCTAAATTGAATATTGAAATAGGGAAGTAACTTCTGACTTGTTATAACTCTCTGAAGATTTAGCTATTGTGATTGATATATTGTGGACTTGATTGGGATTGTGTCAGGGCATTATACGCATATATCAAGTTCTCCACCAAAATGGAGTCACTTCACTTTATAACATTCTTTTGAGAAACCATCTACAGCTGACACTTAAAGAAAGAAATAACCAGCCAATATTCCAAACAGGTTTACTAAAACTCTCACATCTCTGCCAAAGCCTTGAAAGAGTACTCCTTGAAAGCTTTGGCTGAGACGTCAGAGTTTTATTAAACCTGTTATAACATTGGCTGGTCATTTATTTCTTTGCTCACAGTTCCTCTGGTTGTTACAGCTGACACTTTACTTGGCTGCAAAGACTTCATGGCCTGTCACACTCCAGAATGTGCTATATCAGAATTGACCTTTTTCCTTTCTGCATTTAGTTACTGAGAGCACTCCTGTGTCTTCTGTATCTGAAAAAGGTCAGGTAATAAAGGCTAAATTCTTTTCATATGCTGCAGCCATAAAGTAATGTATTATTTCTCTCTCACTTCTAAGATTTGGTATTGATATTCCATGAATTGCCGAGCCATATATTTCATATTGTCATCACTATAAACCCAGCAATAGTCATTTCTTTGTAATAACTCTTCTGCCATGCCATATATTTCATATTGTCATCACCATAAATCCGACAATAGTCATTTCTCTGTAATAACTCTTCTGCCATGCCATATATTTCATATTGTCATCACCATAAACCCGACAATAGTCATTTCTCTGTAATAACTCTTCCGCCATGCCATATATTTCATATTGTCATCACCATAAATCCGACAATAGTCGTTTCTCTGTAATGACTCTTCCGTGCCATATATTTAATATCGTCATCACCATAAATCCAGCGATCATCATTTCTTTGTAATGACTCTTCCACCTTGCCTTACATTTCATATTGTCATCACCATAAATCCGGCAATAGTCATTTCTCTGTAATAACTCTACTGTCATGCCATATATTTCAGATTGTCATCACCATAAATCCGTCAATAGTCATTTCTCTGTAATGACTCTTCTGCCACGCCATATATTTCATATTGTCATCACCATAAATTCAGCAATAGTAATTTCCTCTGTAATGACTCTTCCTCAGCTTGGAATATCAATAAATAGGCAACTTTTGACTTTAATCTCAGTTCCCCTAATATTATAATATGTTTACCAGGTCTATACTAGTATTTTTACCCAGTTTTTAATTCAGGAATCAAGACACTCCATTAAGCTGTAGTGTTTAGGTTTCTAAATCTAAAAACTTACATGTATTATATTCTGATTTATCAAAGGAAAGGGCTAATACATTATTAGAATAGCCCCTTCTCAACAGTTTACCTATTACTCTTACTCAAAACATAAAAATATACAGACAATCCACTACCAGCAGAAAATGAGAGTCCATTTTAAATGGTAAACATTTTTGCAAAGGGACCCTGCCTACATATGATATTTCACTTCTACTCCCCCCATTACTTACATATATCCTAACTCTCCTGTTATACTAACATACTGAAAAGGACCAAGACTGAAATCCTTCTTACTAAAGTGACTGTTATCCTGAAGAGGTTTTCTAAGCAGGTGTCAGCTTTGCTGATTGGTGAAACATAACTAAACCTCTCTGTTGCAATTTCCTGGTCCTATGCTGGAGACAGTAGATGTCTGGATGACCAACAATGAATGAATTGCCTTCAGAAACTACTAAACACATGTCTTGGCTGCAGTGGGAAGCTTCACAAAGTTCAGTCAGAGGCAGATACTATGGATAATAACAGAACAGTAGATCAAGCCCTGCTTAAATCGATTCAGCAGGCATTGCATGACTTGTGAATGAGGACAGTAGGCAGAGGTGATACCCTTGTGTCGACTTTAAAAACAACTTTATTTAGTAACAAACTAACACCTCGAGTTATGCTTTTATGGTTTAAAATTTACTGCCCATATTACAACTATAGACAGAAACACCAATCAAATAAAGGATGCAATTAATTAATCAGTTAATTACATAACTAAGTTAATTCATGATAAAACTATAAGTGTTTCAAAAATAACTTATTATTCAAACCTCCAATTCAATGTTTTATGCATATAAATACACCAAGCTTCTTTTTTTAATAAAACATTTTACACATTATTAAATAAATCTGAATTTAAACACAAGTACATTATATCATACGTTATACCAGAAACTTCTCCGCTATGTTTGTCATTCAAATCTGCGACTATTGGACTGGTTGTAACCCCAATTTTAGCATCTTTCACATGCTCTTCAACGCACTTTCTAACTTGCCCTTTAGTTTGCCCAATTTAACACTTTTGAGAAAGGACAAAACAGCATAAACAATGTTTTTTTGAGAGAAATGTTTATTCTTTTGAAAATATAAATATAAACCATTCGCATAAGTAGCTAATCTGCTATCCAAATAAGAACGGACAGAGCATCCCTTGCATTCCTTTACGTCTGTTCCATCCAGAGTAAACATTTCTCATACGTCTATCGGCTGCAGTTCTCTTTCCTTTGCTGCCTTTGCAAACCCCTTTGGAACAAAGTGTATTGAGGGGGGATGCGTAGAGGAATCATCGCATTCACTTCACTGCCAATGCATTTTTTTGGAAGACAATAGTTATATGAGGTTCCAGGGCAGAAACTGAAGATCTGTTTGTGTCGCTTTTGATGCAAAGATTTTTGTCCTTTTACAGCTTCATTGCTTTGCAAAGTCTACAAAAAAACCTCTGCCCAGTAACTGAATGTGCACTTGTTGGGAGTTCCCGATAGTTACCCACTCAGGAAGTCTGCCCATGTGTTTTGTTGCCTGGATATGTACATTTCATGTAACTCCAGGTCCGTTCTTCATGTTAATCAAAAACATCATGGTTAGTTTGTAGAGACAGTGGGAGCGAGAACCTCTGAGAACCTCCTTGTTTGCTGATATGTGACATCATTGTAATGTTGTCGGTCATTCCTGGAATTCCTTCCCTAGGATCTGAATGGAATTCCATCGGAGTACAGTGCATGGTCATTACTTGTTTTAAGTGAAATATTTCCACCTTTGCTTCGAGAACAACTAACCTTGAACTAGAAACTGCTGATAGTGGGTCTCTTAGGCATAGAATGATGTCTGTTAGCCTCTGGAATAGCTTTTGGGTGGTTTAGAGAGAGAGAAAGAGACAGAGAGAGAGAATTGGTTGTGCCACCACTGAAATTCCTCAATGTTTATTGGAATGAAGGGAAGAACATGGCCTTGGTCATATATACCTATTTTATAGTCAGACAAGTACAATGTCATTGAACATTTTTTTTTATTGTGGCTCAGTGGACATTCATGGACTTGTATTTTGCAGGGCCCCTGTGTGCTGTAATGGAATATTTCCCTTTTTTGCACTGTTCTGTGACTGTAATGTTGGTATGCATAACTAAGAAGCTATAAGCAAGGCTGCCTGCAAAAAGTTTTTTTATTTATTTTTCTTAAATGGCCTTGTTGACTGTGCCACACTGATGGTCAAGTCATTGGCAGTCAGTGTTGTATTTTATTTAAATTTTCACAAAAGTGGTATTAGCAATAGCAAATAAAAAAGTGCACGAAAGAAAAATGCCCACTCCCCAAAATACAATTTTATGCAAACAATACTGCCCAAGAGGGTATGTGTTACTTTGTAAATAATGCCCATCCACGGCTTTGGGCCTCTATACACCTGGAAGGGCATCATTTACAGAGTAATACACACCCTGGAGGGCATTATTGTACTTAAAAATAGGCTGTATGTGAAATTAATGTGTTTTTCTTACTTATTTTTTTATTACTATATTATTTTTTAAATGTGTTTTTGATGTAAAATAGTTCCTCTGCCTAATGTTTCAAACTTGCTGTAGCATATGTAAGTGGTGTTAGACAAAGAATTTTACATCCAAAATATAAGATTTATACACAATATCCAGATATTTACTTCATTTTTGATCCCTTACTCCTAAAATGTCTGGTGTGTTGGCAATCATTAATTCACTAAATATTGACATACATATGAGTTTCAGACTTCATTTCTTGCAGAAAATGCATGCTAACACAAATTCTGTTATTCAAGCAACTGTCTAACTTTATAAGAGCAATATTTAAAATCCGTTCCTATTTTTCAGCCTTTGTTACGTCTCTATTTCAAATGTTATCCAGATTTCCTGAGCTAAAAGGTGGACAGGTATGCAAACCTCTTAACTGCTTCTACCAGTGGTCGATCAACCTCACTCTCACATACACACACACACACACACGCACACACGCACACACATACGCACACACGCACACACGTACACACACACACGCACACATGCACACATGCACACATGCGCACACAGAAACACACTTGAGCTTCAGAAAATGCATGACAACAAAAATTATGTTATTTAAGCAACTTTGTAATTTTATAAGATCAATATTTAAAATATGTTCCTGTTTTGAGCCTTTGTGCCCTTTTTATTTTAGGCTTTATCCCGATATCTAGAAGGTAAGAGGTCGAGAGGTATGCAAACCTCTTAACCACTGCGGCTGCCAGTGCTTGAGCTCTCACTCTTAACACAGACACAAACACATTTCCACTTTCATGCACGCAAGCACACATGCACTCAACACACAGACAGAAACAGAAAAACACATACACACTCACACATACTATCTTTCTTTTTTTATGTTTCTTTTAATTATTTTACACTCACTAAACAGCAAAAGTGCAGCTTAGTGTGTGTAAAATAATGTCTTGAATGACCTCATTTTCACTTTCATGCACTTATACACTCACTCACACACACACACACACACACACACACACACACACACACACACACACACACAGACATTTTTATTTTACCTTAGTGTCCAAGCTTCACAGCACCTTAATATGCTGCCATGACGAGGTGCACTCATTTTTCAGTGGGTATTACCCATAGATTAACACCCTAGCGGAGAACACTGATATTCCATTCAGAGTGGTGATGGACAGTTTGCCCATTCTGTAATATTTATTACTAATATTGCAGCTGCAGTACTTTTGAGGAATCCTTTTGAAATAAATGAATTTATGATCTGTAACTGGGATCCAAATCACTTTCACCTTTCCTGGAAGCCTACTAAATATCCTGGAAAACTGATCTAAAAATATAAATCCCATGCATGAAAGCTATTAGGTATAGCTCATAGCTCTGGGCACTATTTAGAAAACCCTCATGTTTTTCCTCTGTTTAGAAAGCTACTCACCTGTAAATGTGCTGTATTCTCTCCAGAACTCAATATGCCTGAAAGGACACTTTTGCTACAAAAAAAAAATGTCAATATCTACTTTAAATTATTTAATTTTACTTCAACATCTAGTATGTTTCAGTAATTTATTTTATAATCTTGCTGATCTTACATGAAAATATTTCTCCTAATAGAAATGTAAAAGTTATCTTAAGTCCCAAAGTAGCTTTTAAATTCTTATCTTCTGAGTGTTTGTAAAACAAAAATCATATCTCTCCTAATTAATCTGCATTACAATGAGAACAGTTTTAATTTTTTTAGTCTGTCATTGTATGTCAGATTATGGACATGTCTAACTCTCTTGGTTGAATGCGTCTGGCTACATTTTTTAATATCTGTCACACTCTTAGGACAAAATGAAGAAAAAAAAAACAGTTTGTGGCCTCACGAGTAATTCACATTGTAAGAAAAGTAGTGTTATTTGCCCTCTACATGATTGTCCTCAGTCTTGTCCTAATAATGCAAATATACTTTTTAATACTAAGACCGACATGGTAAATACATTTTAGTGGACTGTTTGCTGTTACAGCCGTGTCCTTAAAAGGGGTACAAGTTGCCAGTAACATCATTGTTATTATCATGTGGGTATACAGATCGGTAAGATTTTGTAGTCCCCACTTTTAAAACAAATCCCCCAAAAATACACATGGAAATTCAAAAGGAGTGAGGAGTATCTACTACTATTAGGACAGATGTCTTCAACATAACAAATATTCAGAATATGGTGGTCATTCCACATTCTTTTTACATTTGTAAATGTGTTTTTTTTTCAGAACTGGTTCATTGTCATGTATGGTGGTGGTAGTTTTTGGTTCAGTTTCAAAACAAATATTATTTGTCTTTCTCCGTAAAAATAGGGAATACAAACATTTTTTGTAAAATCAGTTTTTCTGTGACAGTGCTAATATCAGTGTCAGCTGTGGCATCATCAGCACATTTCTCAATACATGCAGAATCTGTTAAATGTCGTTGTCTTAAAGACATTAAACAAGTAAGAGCTCAGAAAAGAACCTTGTCAGACTCCTACAGAAATTATAAAAGGCTATGATGATATTTCTCCAATACTAACATTCGCTTCTCTATTTAACAATCATGTCTGTACCCATTTTTCAATAAATGTATTTATCCCACAGTGGATAAAAGTATTTACTATAACCCCATGGAGGAGTGAGTTAAACAATTTAGCTAGATCTGAACACATTACAACAGCTGGCAGATTATTACCTTGTTGTAAAACACAGGCAAAGCATTAGTAAAATGGTCTACTTGACATGACTGAAAACTCAGAATACTGAATTTCATTTGACTGAGACCACAATACCTAATTTTTTAAATACTGAAAATTCATTTGATTGAGTCTCATCATACTGAAAGCTTACAATGTTTGTATTCCCTATTTTTACAGAGAAAGACAAATAATATTTGTTTTGAAAGTGGACCAAAAACCAGCATCATACATGACAATGACCCAGTTCTGAAAATGAAATTCAGTATTTTGAGTGTCAGTCACATGAAGTAGACCCTAGTAAATATATGTTGGTTCAAATCAAACCATTGATCTCTGGATACCACTATCACTTTCAAAACTACTCTTTCAAAACCTTTTCCAGCTGTACTGCTTAAGCAAACTAGTTGATAACTATCTGAGCTACCAATGTCATCCCCTTAAAACAGATGATATGATAGTTCTTTTTCTACTTGGAAGACATTATCCCTGCTGTAACATTATGTCCAATAAGTAGAACAGATTAACACATCAACAAAGAAAAATAGATATATTGTTATCAGGGCCAGCTGCACAAATTAGACCTTATGTAGTTCAGTCCCTTCCTTATCCATGGTTCCTTAATACGCAGGCATCTACTTCATGACCTAACGCTATAATAACATATATCCCCAGTACTGTTGTTATACTGGAAAAGTAATTTGCAAATGTGCTATCTCTTATCAGCAATAGTTTTCTTATTTTATCAAAATGTTTTTTTTGTCGTCTCAAAATGTCTTTATATGATTGTAGAAGGATTTTTTTTCAGCAAATGAAGTCCAGTTACATTCATTATTATGTTTAGCTTTCCTTAACTATCTCTTAAATAATGTGTATCGCACTTTACAACTTTCTTTGTTTTAACGTGAATGTTTCCTATGATAAGACCATGAAAACTTTTTTGCTAACATTTGGAGGTTCCTGTGGGAAGTTTAAAAAAAATAAATAAATAAATATATATATATATATATATATATATATATATATATATATATATATGTATATATATTTTTATGTATATATATATATATATATATATATATTTTTTTTTTACCAATGGAATGTTGTTGTTGTTGTTGTGTCTTTCAGCTTTTCCCAGTTAGGGGTCACCACAGCAGAAGTCCGGTCTGCTAATGATTGGTAGTTGATTTTTACGTGCGGAGTTACCAGCCCTGACGCACAACCTTCAATGAAGGTACGCCCATTCAGGCATGTCTCCACGCAGAAGACGCTCTAGCTGAGAGTCGAACCGGACCGCATCTTATTGTGAGGTGACAATGCTACCGCAGCACCACCACTATTTTTCAATAAACTGAATTAAACTTCTGATACAAGTATCCCAGACCTTATCCACAGTACAAGTCTTCAAATAATTTCACAGATTCATTTATTTAATTCAGTCATAATATCATCACAATTAGCACTAAAAACAATTATCGTGCTTAAATAAAGCCTCAATTTCTTAAGGCCTCTATCTTTTATCTCCTGTCAGATTTTACTATGACTGGCTGAACCAAATCAAAATAGTGGTTATAAATGAAAAATCTTGATACGAGTGTGCCAGTAATAGAAAGTTGGAAGTTAGAATTAAATGTTCTACTTTTGCCAAATGTGTTTTATGTTTCATTAACACACTATTTCCAACTTCTCATAAGCTATATTAAGTGATGAACACAGCATCCCCTCAGCATAAATAGATGCTCTCCCGCCACTTTGTTTCCTTATATTGTTACTGTATCCAGTGAAACAGCATCCTGTCAGCATAAATAGATGCTCTCCCGCCACTTTGTTTCCTTATATTGTTACTGTATCCAGTGAAACAGCATCCTGTCAGCATAAATAGAGGCTCTCCCGCCACTTTGTTTCCTTATATTGTTACTGTATCCAGTGAAACGGCATCCTGTCAGCATAAATAGAGGCTCTCCTGCCACTTTGTTTCCTTATATTGTTACTGTATCCATTCTACCTAAGAACGATCAAAGAAGGGGAGTCTTTGTTATGCCAGGTTTCTGCAGCTACGCAGATGTCAGTCTTTTCTTGAATAATAATAATACTGCAGAGACAGAGAGTAAAGGTGGAGGTCCACATAAATAAATATACTTTAAAGATGGTCAAACAGGACAATGCACTTGAGCTACTCCATGTTCAAATCACCATAGGCAAAATCTCATACCACTTCCTTTCAAGCTATAGGTCCCCCTCTCTGACCCAGGAAACCCATACCATGTATTTAAACATATTGGAAACACTTGCCATCTATCCCCATACCATATTCATGGGTGACTTTAATTACCCCACTATTAACTGGGAATCCTATATGACACAAACTGTACAGGGACAGAGATTTCTGGGTATTTTAAACAGAAACTCCCAGAACCAGATTGTCAAAACATCAACAAGGGGTGCAACCATACAGAATCTGGTCCTCATTAATATGGGAGAGTGCTGCACACTCCTTAATGTAATGTTTTCTCTGTTTAGGTCAGACCATAAAGTGGTATCCTTTGAAGTAAAAATAAAACATGGAACCCTAGCTAACCCTGGAAAATTCAGAAACTTCTCTTAGTCTAACTTCCTACTATTAAGTGATAACCTACTAAAATTTCAAGCCATTATAAACCCTGAGAACACTGCTACCTACACAGGATGGTGCACAGAACCTCTATACAAGTATGTTAATGGCTGCATAGAGGCAGCTATACCCACCAGGAAGAAGTGCAGAACTAACCCAAAAAACACACACAAAATCAATAGACTGTATAGGAAGGAAGAAAATCCTGGCAAAAATTAGGAGATGCAGCACCCAGCAGGATAAATGCACTCTCATCACCCTTAACTAAATAAAGTCTACCAAAGCCAGATTTGAGGTAAATTTGGCCTCCCAGTATAAGGACAGCCACTAGGCATTCTTTAGGTATGTCTGCAACCTAAAAAGCAATACACACTTGTGTGCAAAGCTCATTGTAAATGGAGCCACCTATACTGAGGCAAACAATATAGCAAACCCACTGGTCAATATATTCAGCTCCAACTTTCCCCCTCAACCTTCCCTCAGGAAATACCACCAAATATAACTCATCCTGCTATCACTAGGGAACAAGTCCTTAATGCTCTCTCTAGAGCCAAGAACACTGCATCAATGGGCCCAGACAATATCCAAGGATGCCTTCTAAATAGCATGAAACATAACCTATTAGACCCTCTGGAATTCCTATTTAACTGCAGCCTCCAAACAGGCTGTGTGCCTCATGAATGAAGAACAGCAACAGTCATCCCTCTGCACAAAGGTGGGTATTCTACAGACCCTGGAAACAACAGACCCATAGCTCTCACTAGTCTCATATGCAAATCCCTTGAAAGATTTATCATGGAAATGATCAATAATGATATAGGAAGTTGCCAGACAGTGAATCCAACCCAATTTACTTTCACCAAGGGCAGGTCATGCTTACTCAACCCGGTGGACTTCTTTGAGAAGGTCACCAAAGAAACTGATGAAGGCAAAATGATTCACACTGCCTACCTTGACCTGGCCAGGGCATTTGACACACTCCCACACTCAGGCATTGTTGACAAACAAATGAGGTTAGGAACAATCCCTTATGTCAACCATTGGACAGCCATACGGCTCACAGACAGGACCCAGGAAGCTAGAATTGGGGAGTCCAGCTCTACAAAGAGGTCAGAAACAAGCAGAGACCCTCAGAGATCAGTGATGAGACTGCTCCTTTTTGGCATTTACTTATCTGAAATCAAAGCCAATGTCAATGGCCTCTGGATAACTAAATTTGCACATGATTGCAAATTAGGAGCTGTCATTGAATCGCCTGCTGACACAAATGTTCTCCAGGAGGGACTGACACAGACAAACAACTGGTGCCTGATCCATGAACTAAAACTAAATGCCAAGAAATGCATAATAGTATCCTTTGGGAAGTCATTCACCCCTGGTAACTATTATATTGACAATATACCCTAGGAGTTGACCCAGTAGTCAGGGACTTGGGGACATATCTAGAGAGTAATCTAGCCTTTGACCATCACTTGTCTACAGCAGTGAGGAAATCATTCTATGTTACACAACTTATAAACAAAGGTATGGCATCTAGGTCTAAGGAGGTCATTGTTCCACTGTATTTGACATTTATCAGGCCCATCATTGAGTACAATGCCCCCTTTGGTATGTCCCTAGCCAGGCATATCCAATAAATGGAATGTCCACACAGGTTCCTTACTAAAAGAATGCAAGATGTAAGTAACATGTCCTATGCAGACCATCTCGAGGCCCTTTCACTGTATTATGTCCCCTACAGGCTGTTGAGGGGAGATCAATACCTGGCATGCAAGGCAATTTCAGACCCAACTCTGATGAATCTCTTGCATATTCACAAAACAAACAGCAGCAGAATTACCTGTTCTAAGGACTTGAACTTTGTCTGTGTTATAAATAGGACATGCTGGGGACACGTATATATCTCAGAGACTACCCCTTCCCTGGAATAGGCTCCCTATCCATGTGAAGCAGAATTTCTTCCTAATCCAATTCAAGTGTAACTTGGACAGTTGGATGGGGAGCAGGAAATTGATCCCTGGTTTTGCGTCTGTGTCTCTTATGGACACCAGCAGCTTATAAATGATTCATCTCCCAGGCTCCTGCTTGTAAATGTTTCACCTCCCAAGTCCCTGCTTATACTTATCAAGGGTAGCAGAACTTGTCAGAGATTTGGAATGCATGGCTAGACTTAAAAAGGCTCTTGTGGTTGTTAGGCTAGTAAAAACCTATGAACTTATTGTGCAAATACATATTTTATTTTAATCGGACTTCTTGCGTTAGTAAGCAAGAATGTTAATGAATTTCTAATTTAATGTACTTGTTGGACACAGTGGAGAAGCAAACTAACCTTGTTTTCTTTTGTTACTAAAGTGGTTAGTTTTTAGCCTGATATATTTTCCTTGGGTCTATATTATAACATCACAATTTTTAAACATTGAATGTTATAATATCGAACCCGTAATGTCGAAAGCTGAAAACAGCGAAGGTGCAGGACACCGAATTCTTTCCCAGGGAAAGAATTCGGTGGGCCGTTGCTGTGGCTTTGCTGTTTTCAGCATTCAATATGTTGGAACATTACGGGTCGGGTTCAGGTAAGTGTGTGATTGTGTGTAGGTTAGGGTTAGGGGTCGGGTTAGATGAGTTAGGGTTAGGGAGCGGGTCAGGTAAGTGTGCGGTTGTGTGGACGTTAGGGTTAGCGGATGGGTTAGGTGAGTTAGGGATAGGGTGTGGATCAGCTAAGTGTGCGATTGTGTGTAGGTTAGGGTTAGGGGGCGGGTTAGGAGAGTTATGGTTAGGGCGTGGGTGAGGTGAGTGTGCGATAGTGACAGACCTTAGGGTTAGGGTTGGGTTAAGGTAAGTGGATAGCTAGTAGTGTATGTAAAGTTTAGTTTAGGTTTAGGTGTAGGATTTTAAGTGTATGTGTGTGGATTGCTGTTTTTTGTGTGTGTTTGTGTTGTGTGTATGTTTCTCGGAATAGCGATTTTTTTTTCCCTGGTGTTTGGGATTCGATATTATAACATTCGATGTTTAAAAACTTCGATGTTATAATATAGACCCATTTCCCTCACTTTCAAATCCAACAAAAATGCTAATACATGGATGCTGATGGCTTTATTGCTCACAGAAATTAAAACAGACTTTGTGCTTTCATTCTGTATCATATTCAGAATTTCCTTTGAATCTAAAGTTATGTCACTTCCCTGCACTGAGAGGAAAATTAAATCAATTAACCATCCGATCCCACAAAAGTGAACTTTGCAAAAATTTAGTAGGCTGAAGCTAGATATCCACATCGAAATTTGCCCTCTCCGAGCCATTCAAGAAGTAAAGAGAGTTCCACTGGTACTTTATACTAAGATCCAGTTATGGTGAGGCAAGACATATTTTTATAAAGTCCACCCTCCTATACACCTAATGTTTGGTGAAGGAAGGCATGGCAAGTAAAATCATTTCACTTCCAGTTGGAGCACTTTCTTTATTTCTCGCTTGGCTTGTAGCTGACAAATTTTATCTTGAATACTTAGCTATAGGCTTGCTAAAGTTTTGCATGGTTGGCTTCTCTGGGGTAGGATGGTTGAATGACTCAGTTTTCATATCAGTGCAGGGAAGTGATATAACTATGGATTGTGAGGAAGTTCTGAATATAATACAGAACAAAAGTGCTAAGTCTATTTTAATTTGTGAGAGTAATAAAGCCGTGTTTGCATTATGTGCCAGCATTTTTGTTAGATTTGGACATTACTTTTTTATGCTGTTGAAGATTTGTTTGGTTATTTGCTTGATTGTCCCCAGTATGACTTAAATGACCCCTCTCAGGGCAGAAATACTGATTTTTATGATTAACAGTCTCCCACAAATAGATGTGCTATATGTGCTATTCCAGTGCTAATTGCCTAATCACACTTGCCAGACTGCTAGTAAGATATCAGTTCTTTTAGGTGAACTTTGCTGCAGGATGTAAGTTGCAACAATTATCCACAGCACCCTTTTCCTTACTGGTGTTTGTTGTATTACTCACTGTGTCCAGAAAGTTGCCACTACTGGCTCTACCACTGCCATCATTTCCAGATGCAGCTATTACTTCATTATATCTAGTCTGATGAGAATTAAACGGGAGAGTATCATTTTTAATACCACCCATTTGCATCAATTTGCATTTAACTTTAACCATGGTTAAGTTAAATGGTGTCTTAGGAGCAAGGAATAAAGTAGTTACAGCAATAATAATACTGCAAGTTCATGCTAGCTACACAATTTGTTTAACACTTGGATGAGAAGCAGGCATAACTTGGCTAAGCAAACTTTGTATCATGGCAAAGCATGACTATTACAAGTGTGATGTTTGGCCAAATGTGGGTTTGGCATAACAGGGAAAGTCTTTTCATCACAGACAGAAAGTAGAGGGTTTGCTTCTGACCTTTGATTATTGGCTGGGCTTATAATGGTCCTATGGGGCAATTAGAAAAGTATTCTCCTATGACTGTCTAACCTTCTGAGTTTTGTTTTGTGACCACTGCCTCTGTTTAGCTGAATCTTCATACGATCATTGGTACTAAGAATTAAATTCATTTTTGAGCCATTTGGTTAATAAAGATCCCATTTCATTTCAACTTCCCCTACTTTTATGTAATTGTTGCTATTGCAATATCACAGCATGTTTGAAGGGGTGGTGTTCATTTAAATGTGCTTATACTTAAAGTAAAGACATAAAGAAACAATTGTCATACGTATATATCATTTTTAATGCTGTTATTCAATGGAAATAGTCATGAACTCGATTTTCATTGAAGATACACTATAGGTATACTGAAAAATGGCTTTTGTACATTTTGGTATCAACGTTTCTACTGGAGTGGTCCCCCCTAGCCATTGTTGCATTAAGCACCCACCTGGTTACCCACAGTTTGCCCTCATGTCACCCCACCTTACTTTGTCTCTTATTCATCCTCCTTTTAAAAACTTATCATTCAGAGCTAGATTCC
The DNA here is from genome assembly GCF_019279795.1 of Protopterus annectens. NCBI lineage: Eukaryota > Metazoa > Chordata > Ceratodontiformes > Protopteridae > Protopterus > Protopterus annectens. The sequence goes on along the minus strand of NC_056742.1, from coordinate 516,731,132 downwards.
CTGAACATTACAAGATTAACAAATATATATATATATATATATCTATCTATATATATATATCTATATATATATATATATATCTGTATAGAAAGAGTGAGATGGCTATATATCTATATATATATATATATATATATATATATATATATATATATATATATGTGTGTGTGTATTTTATATCTATGTATATGTATCTATATCTATATCTGTATCTGTATCTATATATATATTTAAATATATCTATATCTATCTATATGTATCTATATCTACCTATATGTATCTATAGCTGTCTAAATCTATCTGTATGTATCTATATGTATCTATATCTATCTATATGTATCTATATCTATATGTATCTGTATCTATCTATATGTATCTATATGTATCTATATCTATCTATATGTATCTATATCTATCTATATATCTCAGCCTAATGAAAAGTAGGAGGAAATCGTGTTCATGAAATATTTATTTATTCATTTATTTAACATTTGTTTACCGGGAAAGTCCGACTGGACACAGGTCCTTTTTCAGCGAAGGCCCAGGGAGAAAAGCTACAATTGTAAGTAGTATTACATATTACAGTAAGCAGATATTTGTTTATACAATTAAAGGTAATAAAGAAAGCACATTTTTATACAAGTAATAGTTGTTTACAATAAAACAAGCATATTTTTAACAAATGTAAAAAGAATACATGGTAAGATACATAGGAAAAATAGTTTGGTGGCTAAGATTACTAAAAGTATACTGTTTCCTTGTTTTACAGAATACAAAGCATTCTGAGAAATGACAGCTTCTGCGTGCATGTTTACATGAATGTGTGAGAGGTACTTCTGTATATTCAGTCAAAATGTCGGGGCAGGTTGTAATTTACAGGCTTATGCTTCCACACCGAGTGTGAACTCAGAAGAAAAGTAATGTTTGTAAAGCAGGTGATGTGCAAAGTGACCCTAGTTTTGTAATGTTTACTGCAGTAAATTCCACAACTTTAAGTACGTCTGTCAAGTGAAGACACAAGGTCATATATTTTGTGAATTCTGAACTGTACTTTAAGCAAAAATGCATCTTTCTATCTCTATATATCTATCTATATAATTATAATGCAAGCCATTCCTGCTTTGCCATTCCTCTTAAACAGAAACTTCATGTTCCATGTTATTCTTCTCAGTGCCTATGTAATGCTTTCTTGTATTTTTAAAAATAACTCTAGTAGTACATTGTACGTTAGCATACCTAATAAAAGTACTTGTTTATTTAGCTCATTAACTGTATGATATTACTTACATTGCTTACATTTTTTTTTGTTTGCTTGTTTTGTTTTACTTTTTTTCTTTTATTACACCCTTTTTATTCTGGAATAGAAAGCATGTTATTTTTTAATGCTGGCTCCTTTCATATCTTTGTTACGGTTATATACTTGGGGAAAACATCTTTAAAGCATGGCAAATTAAATCCAAGATCAAAACTGAATAAACAAATGAAAGTCGAAGGTCTAGGAAACTAAATCATAAATTATATGTGATAGTAAAGTGAAAAGATAAAATTGAAATGTATCTTGTTATCCTCCAAACAAAAAAATCATTCTAAGTTGTGGATCCAAAATGTTCTAAGTCAATACACTTCACCATAGAGGTCCTAAAAGGTCTGTTTTTCTATTTTAGCTAAAAAAAATATATATATTCAGTACATTTACGTAGTATACACTTTGGAAGAGTCACAGAAAACATTACTCTTTTACGGTGGGAAAAGGCACAGAATCAATCTTATTTGTCTTTTTAAATGTGTTAATTGTTGTTACCAAAGACACAGACACACACACACACACGCACACACACACTATCCTACAACTAAGGTGTGCCTAAATAAAATGACTGAAATCATAAATACCACATTACAAATAACTTGTTTGAATCGAGCAAAACCATGATGACATGTTTGCTTAACAATGTTTATGCAGTCATATACATTCTCATTTTAACTTCATCTCACAGAGGTAAAGGGTCTTTCTAGATAACATTAAACAGCCTTTTAACAAAAAGAAAAGTTAAATGTGCGTGAGCAGAGATTCATTTCTTTTTTTTCTGAGATCACACTATAGCCAAAAGCAATACAAAAGGACAGGTTAAAAGTCAGTTTACCTGCTAGCTAACACTAGGTGAAAGAGACATTTGACAACCTGTTATAATAATTAAAAATGAGGTTACAGAGATAAGAAAAGTCTGTCAAAATAAAATAAATGATGTTTCACTGATAGATCACAGTCAAAAAACCTACTGTAAGGAAATGAGATAACAAGAGACCAGGTTAAGCCTGATAACAATCATGAAATGAAAGGCGGCAAAGCCCGCAGGCAGCCTCTCCCACTGACCAGGGAAGGAGAATTTAGTTTACCTCCTTAAGGTATTATCTGACAGAGATTTATATGCCCATTCAACAGCTAATCATGGTAATTACCTGGACAAACTGTCACTTTGTGATTCATTACATGCACTTATTGTGTACTTAAGATGCACTTGTAAGTCCTAATTGTTTATATTTATTACTTGTATTCATTTATTTGTTTGTTTGCTTTCTTGTCAGGCTAGATTCAACTGTAACTTGTTCATGGTAGACACTATAGAACTTGATACTATATAGTGCACTATATGCTATGCAAAAATCAACTATATTATTAATGTTGTCTTAATAATATGGCCATCTAATTCCAAAAGTTCATGTTCTGGTGTGATTTAAAAAAGATTGTTGGTTTTCAAAGAGTTCAACTGACACAAGCTTCTCCAAAAGATCTGTTAAAATGAGAAATACCATGCAAAATTGAAAAACGACCAACTGACTAATGAAAATAAAATGTGAACATGTTACTCTGAATACATATAATAAATGCAAACTTAAAAATACATAAATAAAAACAAAAATATAAAAAAATAAATAAAATGTAATAATACATTTGTATATATTTGTATGTTTTCTTGTATCAGGTTTGCACTTATTAAATGTATTCAGGGTAAAATTTTGGCATTTTATTTTCATTGGTCATTCGGTCATTTTTTTGAATTTTTATGAAGCTTACTAGGTTTTGGAGTTTCACGCAGCAAACAGAGTTATAAATGGCATATGAACAGAGATCTTCCTATTTGTATTTTTGCAACTGTAATCACTATAGTTCAGTTTGGTTCTTTTTCGAGATACTTGATAAATGTATATCTGAGAAATGATTATACTCTGTAGGAATGCATTTGTTAGGAAATTATATACTATTTGTTCTGATCCTGAAATAAATCTGGACATTTAGGCAGTCAAACACAAAGTACCTGAATACATCTGTTAATTCAGACTAAATGAGGAACCAAAGTTCAGATACATGGAGACCTTCTTCTTCTTCTTTCAGCTTTTCCCAGTTAGGGGTCGCCACAGCGGATCACCTGTCCACTCATGATTGGCAGTGGAGTTTTACGGTGTCTTTTCCAGCCTGGCACCCAATCTCCCACAGAAGGCACACACACACATGCATAGGTCCAATTTAGAGTGTCCAATCCACCTACAGCATGTCTTTGGGATGTGGAAGGCAACCTGAGCACCCGGAGAAAAACCACACGACCACAGGGAGGACATGCAGACTCCGAAGAAAAGGCAACCCAGCCGAGGATCAAACCGGAGAACATCTTGCTGTGAGGCAACAATGCTAACTGCTGCACCACTGTGGCCTGCCTCAGGAGACCTTACAGTATCTAAAATTATTGCATCACTATTGTTCTTTCTACGGAACCTATGATCTTTTCATAGATGTGTGTGTGTGTGTGTGTGTGTGTGTGTGTGTGTGTGTGTGTGTGTGTGTGTGTGTGTGTGTGTAACTGCATGCATGTTCAGTGTTTATAACTAGTTCCTATGTATATGTAGTTGTATATATTACTGTTAACCAGATTTTTCCTCCTGATCATGTCCCATTTTCAAATGTGATACAAGGAGAAAAGATTCAGCTTCATTACACTCATGACATTGTAGTTCATAGAGTTAAGCATTTTGATTATGTAAAGCAAGAGCTTCCATTAGAGTACAGATCATGTTAATCTCATTGTTCATGCAGTGAAGTTTTTAGTTCATGCAGACTAAAAGCGTTAGTTCATTCAGATTATACAACAGATACATATTATGGTACGCTAGAAATATCTTTAGTAAAAGCACAGACTACTTAAATTATTCTTTGTGCATGTGAATATTGCAATGTGCTTTCATGCCAAATGGATGCTGTTATTTCTAGATGTGCAAAATATTTACATGAAACTCGAATGTTTCAACCTCTTTGCCCAAGAAATCTGGACAAAGCCTAACATTATAGGGGGAGGGGAGCAAAGACCTAAAAATAAGTACAGATTTTAATACTGATTTTATAAACTTAGAAAGTTGATAGAATAACAAGATTTGTGTTAGTATACATTTTCTGAAGGATGTGAAGTCTGAAACACAAATGTATGTTATTATTTAGTGACTTCACTCCTCAGTGATTTTCCAGCAATCCACAAATCTTATGAGGAACTGTTCAAAAAAATGATGGAAAAATCTGGATATGCTGGGAAAATCTGGACAGTTTTGAAGTATGCTGACACTTTTGTTGTGGGCAGTGGATTATTTTGTATTTTGTAGTATGGACCTGCTTCTTCAAAGAGGTTTGGCTGGCAGTGGAGGTGCACCCAATCCTCTAGCAACTTCACATACAGTTGGAGTTTGTATCAGTCAGTGAGCGAGTTGGCTCAATGTGACGTCAAGTCAGAGAAAGAAAACCCTGACTGTTGTTTGCATTTATTCAAAGTATTTGACCTTTTGGAGACCATGGGAGCAGTGCATGATGGAGTTCCACCTACTGTCTCTTGTAGCCTTACCTAATGGCTCTTGGAGTCCTACCTACTGGCATTTGAAGCATACTGGAAGACTTTAGCACTCGATTTGGGGAATGACGAAGATATCTGAAGGAGCATGAAAGTGAAGCATGGCTTGCCTGACCTAAGCCTGAGTGGTAAATCCTTATAACTAAAACAAAACTAGTGTCAGAGTAAAAGTGTGACAAGTAAAATAGATCAACCAGAAACAAAAAACAGTCATCCAAAGTATCAGAAAAAGTTGTTAATGTGCAAAGCTTTCACGTAACATATACCCTTCCTCAGTGCTACCAGAATTATAAACAACACAATTTAGATAATACTTATCTAACACACACAGCCAATTAAAATCAATCAATTGTAACAAAAACATTTAACTCATTACATCCGAGTGACGCCTCCAAGTGAATATGCAGTTAACTCCTACTGACGCCTCTAGGGGTCAGATATTGTTTGTTCATATTTACATTAATAATTCCAGAAGCATGCTATGTTTTAAAAGATTTCATCTTAAAGCTTACACAATGGTAAACTCAACTGCATTGATATTTGATCTCTGTCTAATACAGGTAAATAGAAATTAACTGTTGTTTTTAGGACATTAATTTATATAGATTTAATTTTCACATTTTTCTAAATATCAAAACAGCCAAGTAACACAGACAGAACTCCTTAGCCTCATATGAAAGTATGTGTGTAACTTGAATGGTTGTTGCGATATTGTAAGTTGCGTACAAAATATTACAAATGTAGTAGTTACCGTGTTTACTGTGACTTAAAACAGCCAGGAAAGAAAGACGAGATCCATGAAATCCTGTTATTTAGCGCTTTCATTTTTTAATAAAAACTTCTTCAGAATACACATACATAGTGAACTAAACCCTTTTTATACAAATATACACCTTCATAGTTAATGACATCATAATGGAATTACTTAATTGAATTCAGTTACTACAGCCCCATTGAGATATCTAAAACATTAAATGCATTGTTTTAAGCCATATTACAATAAAAAACCATAGAAAATACACTGTGTTTTGTTCAAACCATAAAAATCCTTAATTTATTATACTTTTATTCAAAAATAACCTTCAGATTTTAATCTGAGAGTGGAACTGATAGATGTATTTGTGTTTAAACCTGGAAATGATGTTGCATTAGTTTTTAACTGCCATCTTAGTTCCCTATTTTCCAAAAAATCATTAGGGGGACCACCTCTATCTCCAACTGTAACTTGTTCTAATACTGAAAATCTAAAATCATGTCCCTCATTATTAATAATGTGCACTGCCAGAATATTTTTTAAATCTTGTTTTTTAATATCATAAGAATGTTGATACATTCTGCTCCTAAGAGCATTAATAGTCTTCCCGATATAAAAACAAGGACATTGCGTGCATGTCCCTATATAAACAACAGCCTTACTATTACAGGTCATTTTTTTCTTGTATATATATTTGCCATAATTTGGGATAAACAACTCTGTGCCTTCTAGAATATTTTTACACTGCAGACAAAAAACACATTTAAAGATTCCCTTGGGCCCAGAGTGAATCTGTTGTACCCTCTCTACCATATTTTTTATGGTAATGTCCTTCTTGTAAACAATATTAGGTTTTTTTCCCACAGTATCCAAAAATTCTTTATTAATATTGAATACATTCCAGTTACGTTGAACAATGTTGCTTATACTTTTAAACTGCTGGTTATATCTAAAAATACCAACACTATGAAATGACTTATTGTTCTGGCTATAAGAACTTTTCATACCTTCAACTAAAGTATTAGGACCCTTACCTAATAATGGAAAAAATATACCTTGTTCCCTTTTAGATACCACCTCTTTTAATGTATTTTCCACAAATTCTAAGGGATAGCCTCTACTAACTAGCATACCTTTAAGAATTTCTATTTGACCTAAAAACTCATAAAAGTCTGAAACCATTCTTGCTAGTCTAACCCCTTGACCTTTTATTAGTGACTTCTTCTGATAGATAGGGTGAAAACTGGAAAAATGTAAAAGTGTATTGGAATAAGTGGGTTTCCTAAAAATTGTCATTTCAAAACAACTTTTCATTCTATTTTTACTTATGGTGATATCCAAATAATTAATTTTCTCATCCGAAATGGTATGAGAAAATTCCAAAAATTCTGTACTAACACCAATAAACTCAAGGAATTCATTTAACATATCCTCACTATCATTCCATAGGATGACGATGTCATCCAAATATCGCCCATAATATTGCCAAAGTTGTGCATATTTACTGGTGAATACATATTCCTTCTCCCAGAATGCTAGAACTAAATTAACAAAAATGGGTGCACAAATAGCCCCCATGGCTACACCTTTACATTGTTTAAATAATTGTTCTTGAAATACAATAATGTTAGTGTCCAATACTAACTCCATGAGGCTCCTTAATGTAAGAATCCTATCATGCCCCATTTTTGTGTATTGACATAAATATGAATAGAACCATTCAGTTCCAGTATCATGTGGAATAACAGAAAATAAATCTTTGACATCAATTGTTACAAAAATTAAACTATGATTATACATATTTTTATTAATTTTCTTAAGTAAGTCCCACGAATCTTTTACTATCCAATTACAGTCTTGTAAAATGTTTTTTAATTGAATATCTATAAAACTGGCAATATAATATATTTTTGAAGCCTTTGCGTCAACAATGGGTCTAAGGGGGGGGGGGGTTGTTGAGATCCTTATGTACTTTTGGTATACCAAAAGTAGTAGGAATTTTTGGATATTTTACTGTCATATAAGACCATTCATCAAATGAGATTTGTCTATTTAACAGAAGTTCTTCCAGCATAATGTCCACTTTCCTGTATGATATATTTTTCTCATTCACACTCATCTGACAATATGTATCAGTGTGAAGAAACTATAGCATTCTATCAATATAGGAATTAGTGTCCATTATAACTAATCCTCCCCCCTTTTACTGTGACTTATAAATTTCAGTTTAAGACCTAGAACCTAAAGAATACTACCACTATAAAAACAGTTTGTCCTGAAGAGTTTGCTACTTCTACTCCTTTTATAACCCTATGTTTCCAGAAATGTGAGCATTTGTTTGAAATGTGAGGATATGGTTTGATTCTGTCAAAAGGCTTAGGCCCTGCCATTGGAAGTTAGAGTGCAAACTTCCTGAGCTCCATTGGAGCAGTGAACATCACTCCAAAACTGCATGCTTCATCTCGAGTACAGGCTTGATTGAAACAGTTTGGTTCAAACCAGGTGAACGATCAGGCTGTAACTGTCGAATCCACCTGTGCTCCTTATTATCCACCTCATTAGTCACTTCACCCCTTCTGATGGATTTATTAGTAATATCTATCACCCTAAATTTAAATCAATGTGAAAAATCTGTTTCAAAGACATGCTTAGCTAAAGAATTTTTCATTATGCCCCTCCTAATGTCAGAATTATGCTCAATAATTCTCATCTTCAAGTGTCGTACTGATTTTCCAGCATAAAAACTTTGACATGTCCTACAAGTAGCAAGATATACAATATAACTAGTGTTACAAGTAGCAAAACATTTAAAAGAATAAATAATATTGGTTAGAGGATGTACAGAATCAGTGTCCCTTTCAATAGAATCACAACAGCAGCAGTTAAAACAAGGATGAGTACCATGTTTTGTAACTCTATTGTGTCTAATATTATTACGTGTATCTTTATAACATAACTGCTGCTTAAGGTTTGAACAATTATGGTGGGTGAACATAGGTTATCACCAATAAATCGGTGTAAATCCGGCATAGCTCTTAATATTCTCCGGTTCTCCATAATTATTCTCTTAATCCCATCACTGCATCTGCTAAAAGTGGTTATGTACTGTACAGTGTTTTGTATTTTAATAGTTGTTGGATATTATTAAGCAATTATATAAGTCAGCACTAAAATATTAAAAGCACTACACCCTCACAAACTCCCCTTGAGTACCTCATACCCCATTGGCCCTTTTTTTTCAATTATAAAGGAATTCCCAATACTATTCTAGCATGTCCAAAGGTCAGTTGTCAATCTCCTCTCCTGTCCAGCTGGTGAATCTGGGAATCTTGAGGCAATGTTACAACTGCCTCATGTACACAGACAACCCTCTCCTTCTCCCAACAAATTCCAACATGTGAGAGATGCAATCATATAGCCATACTGGAGGCTAAGATCTCTCAACTCAGTACTGGCGAAACCAGTCAGGAGGAGAAGGAAACCACACTCACTACAATTCCAGTCTCACATAGACCTACCACGACAGCAAACCAAACACATAAACACACAAAAATGTACTCGGAGGCTCTAAATAAAAATCTGCCTAAGCAGCAGAGACCTCCAAAGCAGACACACAAGCAACTGCTACCCCAAAACAAAACACGTGCAACACATAGCTCACAAAGCCAGTGTGCTGAACAGTCACAGCCCTTAAGGCTAAACAACACACCTGATACACTTGTAATAGGTGACTCTATCGTCAGGCACACTGACGTCCCGCTCACCAGGCTGAACAAGGAGAAGGTCACGGTGAGCTGCCTGTTGGGCGCTAGGATCCGCCACATAACAAAAGCACTCAGGTCACTCCAAGGCAAGTACAAATATGACTCAGTCATTGTCCATGCTGATGTGAATGACCTGAGACGTACCTCCCTGGAATACATGAAAAGAGACATAGAGGAGCTCTCTCTGAGCATGTAGCCCAGGCCGGTATGACCCTGACCTTGAGTAGCATCTTACCCTCACCAAGAATGATGCCACAATATGAAGACAAGATGATCGATTTCAACAATTGGCTTAAATATTGGTGTCATTCAAAGGGGATCCAATGCCTGTCAGCCTGGGATGACATGCTCGACAAGCCACGATGCTTCGCTAGGGACGGCTTGCACCTGTCACCCCTGGGCTTTCGGATATTGGCAAAGGCTCTTGCTACCCCCATAGTGCCTTTTTTAGGCAAGGCTCAAAAGACAAACCCACCTCCATAGGTATCACAAGGGATAAGAAACTAAGAGCAATGCTACTCAATGCCAGAAGTCTAAACCTCAAGATGCACACACTCGAAACTCTCCTTAGCATGGAGAACATCAATATCTGTGCAGTAACAGAAACCTGGTTCAAGGCTCCGAGAGCACCCCAGCACTACCAGGTTATACCTCATACCATGCTTTTCGGCCCCAAAACCTGGACCGTACCACAAAAGGAGGGGGAGTATCAATATTCGTCAAAGATACCCACACCTCCAGGTTGGTGGCACAGCACGAAGCATCAGAGACTATCCATGTGCAACTAACAGTGGGTAAAACTGCCTTCCAGTTTATAGCCTGCTACAGACCACCCTCCCAAACCCAGGAACCCCACTCGGCCTTCCTGAGAACACTGGAAAATATGATGGTCTCTCCAAACACCATTATATTGGGCGACTTCAACTACCCAAACATAGACTGGGAGCATTACTCTAGCTCCAACACCCTAGCCCAAAGTTTCCTAGAATTTATAAACTCAAATGCTATGGAACAACTTGTTACCACTCCCACAAGAGGGGAAAACATACTGGACCTGATCATCACCAACATGGGGACTCTATGCTCCAGACCAGAAGTGTATCCCTCACTGGTAAGATCAGACCATAAACTAATCTCACTGGATATTCACATCCCGACTCCACCCCCTGCCCTGAAAACCACAGTGAAAAACTTCTCTAAAGCAAATTTCACACTCCTCAAAACCGAGTTGGAATCCTTCAAAGCCCCCGGGCCTGTGAAAAATACGGCCCAGACCACAGAATCCTTTATAAACGCATTCTACTAACACCTTCAGGAATGCATGGATCATGCAATCCCAAATAAAACCAAGACCAAATCCTCCAAAGGCAGATGTCCTGTCTGGTGGACCCCAACCATAAACAAACTATACAATAGAAGGAGGAAGCTACTACATGATAGAGCAAAATCCTAAAAAGGGAAGGCATCTCTGATCAGTATTAGCAAAAAACTATGGGCACTCATAAAATCATCTAAGGCCAGCTTCGAGAGAAAAATTGCACAGGACACTAAGGATAATCAGAAGGCTTTCTTTAGTTATGTTAGGAACCTGGGTGGGAATTCCCAGATATGCTCAGAATTAGTCCAAAATGACAAAAAATACACCGAACCCACAGACATTGCCAACTTCCTAGCTGACAGGTTCAGCGCAAACCCCCCCCCCCCACCAAAAGGGCAAATATTTATCCCAGCAGAGTGCTGCCCCCCTGACATCTCAGATGCTCAGGTAAGAGCTGCCCTCTCCAAAGCAAAAAACACAGCATCAATGGGACCAGACGATGTCCCAGGCTGCGTCCTACATGAACTCCAAGAAGAGCTAAACCCAAACATAAAACTACTGTTCAATCTCAACCTTACTACAGGATATGTATGCAAAGAGTGGCGTACAGCAACAGTGGTCCCTCTCCACAAAAGTGGTGCCTCAACGGATCCTGGAAACTATCGCTCCATAAGCATGACTAGCTTGGTCTGCAAAGCTATGGAAAGGATCATCATGGACCTCATAAATAAAGATATTGGGGACCTACAGACACTGGATCCTACCCAGTTTGGCTTTGTTAAGGGCAGATCCTGCCTCTTAAACCTGGTTGATTTCTTTGAAACAGTCACCAACGCCATTGACGAGGGGAAGGTGGTCCACACAGCCTACCTGGACTTTGCAAAAGCCTTCGATACAATACCCCACTCGGGCATTATAGATAAGCTTAACAGCTTAAATATAAACCCCTCTGTCAGTAGATGGTTTGCAAACTGGCTCAAGGACAGAACCCACATGGTTAGAATTGCTGGAGCCATGTCAGACTCCAAACCAGTTACAAGTGGCATCCCACAAGGCTCAGTCCTGGGACCTCTCTTGTTCGGTATATATTTCTCGGAGGTACAGGCCAACACAGAAGGACTGTGGCTTACTAAGTTCGCAGATGACTGCAAACTGGGTGCCATAATCGACTCTCCAGCTGACACAAGCATCCTCCAAAAGGGCCTCATAGAAACAGACAACTGGTGCCAGAGCCATGGCCTCAAGCTAAATGCCAAAAAGTGTATAGTCATCCCCTTTGGCAAAAACAAAGTGCCCACAAATTACCACATAGGTGGTAATCCATTAAGTACAGAAGAAGTAATTAGGGACCTGGGGACCCAAGCTGATAGCAATCTCTCATTTGACAACCATGTGGCCAAAGTGGTTAGAAAAACATTTTATATAGCCCACCTAATCATGAAGGGATTCACATCTAGATCAGGGGAGGTCATCGTGCCTCTTTACTCATCCCTCATCAGGCCCATAATTGAGTACAATGCCCCTTTCGGGATGTACCTTACCAGACACCTGCAGCAACTGGAAAGACCCAAAAAGTACCTCACCAAGAGGATCATAGGGCTCAAATAGATGCCATATGCTGCCCGGTTAAAGAAACTCCAGCTCTACTGAGTGGCATACCGCCTGCTCAGAGGCGATCTGTGCCTGACGTATAAAGCCATGTCCAAGGAATTAATGGACATGCTGCACCTCAGAAAATCCAAATCCCATTGAGCTACACGCTCGAGAGACTTGAACCTGAGCACTGAAATAAATAGGACATGCTGGAGGGACAGATTCATAACCCAGACGCTCCCTTCACTCTGGAATAAAATCCCAGTCCAGGTTAGGCAGAGTCCCTCATTGACTCTCTTCAAGAGGAATCTTGATGAGTGGATGGGAGATCGTAAGTTTACCCCGGGTATCACTTCTGTGTCACTGTTAGACAGAGGCACAGTATACTAACCTTGAAAAAGGGCATAGAAAAATTAATTTAAAATGGGTGGCGAAAGCCAAACACACTCTGGCTAGGCTTATAAATGCCCTAGGGCAGATAGCCTAGTATGAACCTATCAACCTATGAACCAATGAACACAGTTCCCTTCTGTCGAACAGACAAGTGCAATGCTACTTTATCTTGTGATGTGACATCTGATGTATCATGAATTAAGTTTTCCCAGGTCTTGTTGGCTCCTAGGGGAACTGAAGTTAACAGTAACCCCCCATATGCTGCTGGTAAAGCTGTGTAAATCCCGCAATTTGAAACATGGAAGGTTTCAGCATACACATATTTGATTGTCTTGTAAGTGTTAAAGTTCGTGTGCCACTCTGCACGCTTGTTCAGTTCAGTTTGTGTGGCTGAGAAAAGGAATGGCCACAACAAAAAGATTATTGTCACTAGTACAGTCAACAGGATGGTTATGTAATACTTTTGAAGAAATGGTTGTTCTGCATTTCTGTTTTCTCCGACTCTCCCAAGTAGGTGTATTTGGATCTTACTGGATTCCGTCATCTTTACTTTGGACATGTGCTCTTACTCTCTGCCCTAGTAGGACCTTCATCTCCAATGGTTTCTTCACTGGGGTTGAGACGGATCAGTCTTATTGATCTGACCCCCCCTTTGTAGCCAGACTTTGTGCTGAGGGACCCGATGGAGAGGTAAGATTTTTGTCCAACTCAAAGGTCTTAACCAGCTTGCAGTGCATCAGGTGTATCCACGAAGCTCATTCTGCTATCTTGACTGCAGTTGGTGTCGAAAGAAGCACCTGGTAGGGACCTTCCCACCTTGGCGATGCCCAGTTTTTTCACTTGATGTTTTTGATCCACATCCAGTCTCCTGGCATCACTGCCACTTCTGATGTTTCAGTTTGTTTTCTATCTGAAACAGAATTTGACTGCAACAGATGTTTAGAACTCAACAACTTTTTCATATATTCAGCTAGTGTGAAATCAGCTTCCTGGTCTGATGACATGAGAAGTTTCCACTGGGGTGTATAATAAGCCCTTCCAAATAATTTTTCAAAAGGAGTCAATCCTTTTGCTGTAGGGACAGTTCTCATGCTCAACAGTGGCAGGGGTAAACAGTATAACCACATTTTTCCTGTCTCAGTTATTAATTTTCTCAGTTTGTTTTTTAGTATACCATTATGCCTTTCAACTAGCCCTGCAGATTGCAGATGGTATGCACAATGATTTTTTAAAGAAATACCAAAATGCTTACTCAACTGCTGTATGGTTTGATTTACAAAGTGTGTACCATTGTCACTGTAGATTCTTTCCGGAATACCAAATCTAGGAATGATTTCCTTGACAAGTACTTTTGCCACCGTAGCTGCATCTGGATTTTTGGTTGGAAAGGCTTCCACCCACCTGGAAAACATATCTACAATGACAAGACAATACTTCTTATTTTCACATTTGTTCAATTCTATGAAATCCATGCAAATAGTGTGAAACGGATATGGTGGTGTAGGGAAACTTCCTTGCTTAGGCTTTATCACCTCCTGTGCATGATGTTTGTTACAAATCTGACACATCAAACAAATTTTTTTAGAGTAGTTTGTAAATCCGTACGTTGTGAACACCTGGTTCACCAGCTGTACCATCCCCCCTGTTGAGACATGGCACTGCCCATGGCTCAACAATGCTGCATAGCGAAACAAATTAGAGGGTAGTATCAGTTTTCCCTCTCTAGAGATGTACAGCCCCTTTTCAAGGATTGCTCCTCATTTTATCCATCATTGTTTTTCCGCTTGCGAAGTGAGTGCCTGCACTGTTTTTAAGATATCTAGATCTAAAGTTTCAGAGGGTTGTAATTCCTCATTTAAAAGAAATACTTCTGTGGATGCTTGTTTTGCAGCTGTATCAGCTCTCGCATTACCTTTTGAAATCCTGTCCTGTTGCTTGGTATGAGCTGTGCATTTACAAATGGCTACTTTCTGAGGTAACTGAATAGATTCTAAAAGATCTAAAATAAACTGCGCATGATTTATAGGTTTGCCAGTAGATGTTATCATTCCCCAGTTTTTCCACTGTTGTGCAAAAACATGTACAGTAGAAAAAGCGTACTGGCTATCAGTAAAAATGTTTACACATTTACCCTTTGCTAAGGTACATGCCCGTGTCAGGGCAATCAATTCTGCTGCCTGTGCAGATAAGTTGTGTGGTAAAGGTTTTGCTTCTATAATCCCAGTATCAGAAACTACTGCATATCCTACTAGGTTCTGTCCTGCAGGACCCCTTTTGCATGAGCCATCCACGTAGTATGTCACCTCGGCATCATCCAAGGGGACATCCGTGAGATCTTTTCTAGGGAGTGTCTTTTGCTCAATTACCTGCAGGCAGCGGTGCCGTGTGCCGTCTGCAGGGGTCAGGAGCAGAGTAGAAGGGTTTAAAGTTGTGCGTCGTTCAATTGTCATATGAGGTTGGCTCAGCAATATAGTCATACAGGAAAGATGCCTAGCAGGAGAAAGATATGCCACCTTTTCTTGTAGTAAAATAATCATGACTGCATGAGGTACTCTCAAAGTGAGAGGGTAGAACAAGACTACTGAAGCTGAAGACTGTACTGCCATTGCAGCTGCAACTACTGCTTGTACACAGTGGGGTAAGGACCGTGCCACTGGGTCTAGTTGTGATGAGTAGTAAGCAACGGGGCATTGCTTATCCCCATGCTGTTGTGTTAACACTGATGTCATGGAACCCTGCTTACAATCAACAGTTTGGAAAAAACGTTTATGATAGTTTGGTAATCCCAGAACTAATGAGGACGCTATTAACTGCTTTAGTTTACAGAAGGCAGATTCTGCCTCTGGTGTCCATTGTAACAAATTCTGCGCTGCCATAGGCTTGTTATATATATGGTCAGTCAGAGGTGCAGATTCTAAGGCATAGTTTGGAATCCAGCTCCGGCAAAAATTAGTTGTACCCAGGAAGGACATCATTTCCTTCTTGGTAGTGGGTTTTGGTGCTTGTAAAATTGCTATTTTTCTGACCTTGTCTAACGTTCTACCTTCCTTGGATATTACATATCCTAGGTATTTGACCTGTTTTTTCCAAAGCTGCAGTTTATTTTTATTTACCTTATGTCCCTCAGTGGCTAAAAATCGTAGAAGTGCTATGCTATCTTCTCTACAATCCTGCTGGGTGGGGGCTGCCAGCAAGATGTCATCAACATAAAGTAAAATCTGACTGCCTCTTGGTGGGGTGAATCCCGCCATGTTGCTTGCCATTTCTTGTGAGAATATTGTTGGACTTTCACAATATCCTTGTGGTAGTCACGTATATGTATACCTTTTCCCCTGAAATGTAAATGCAAACCAATACTGGCTATAGGTATCGAAAAGAACGCATTGCTGATGTCTACCACAGAAAAATACTTTTGTTGAGGTTTCAAATCATTCAACAGGGTGTGTGGGTCTGGCACCGTGGGTGCCCTTGGTATTACCGCATCATTTACAGCTTGTAAATCCTGGACCATAGTTATTCTCCATTGCCTTTTTAACTGGAAATAAGGGTGTGTTACATGGTGAATCGGGAGATTCTATTAGTATCCCTCCTTTAAGTAAGGCTGCTGTAATAGGCTTTATCCCTGCCTCTGCATCTTTTCTTAAGGGATACTGTCTTTTTTGTGGTCTGAATGCTGACTTTGGCATGATAGTAACTGGTCCCGCTGTACGAATGAGTCCTACATCTGATTTTCCTGTTGACCAGAGAGTTTCTGGTATATTGTGTAAGGCATTCTCTTCCTCTTTTAATAGGAATGTCAATCAGCTGTCCTCGCTAGACTGCAAGTGCACAGCTGGGTTGGTCTGAGTTATCCAATTCAACTTCTGTATTTGTATTCCCTGTTCTGACAGTTCTAGTTCTGTCTGTTTCTCCCATCTCGGGACTTTTTCTCCTAGGTCTGCCCATTCTATATTTCTGTTTTTGGTTAAGCTAACATGTGGTAATCGATTAGATTTATAAAGTGCAAAGAACTCCTGGGGTAATGAACAGCTGGCTACGCTGTTCCCTTCTGTGTCCCAGTACAGGTTACGCAATATCAATCTGTTTGCATGATTCTTAAATAATTCTTGCTCATATTCCTTATCAGGTCCTGGTGTGTTACAATAATAGAGGGTACAGTGCAACAGGTGTTGTTTATCAATGTCAAGGGAGTGGAACTTACTGATGGCTAGGTTCATTAACTCTTTGGTCACAGTCCCTGGACCAGTCGTAACCAAGTCCTGGCTGTACCAATAAAACATTTCACCCTCCGATTGCACTATAAAGGTGTTAGTTTGTCGCTGTGCTTCCATACCCTGCATGGTTGGGACTACTGCTATACCAAATAGCTGCATGAGATCTCTTCCCAAGAGGTTTACTGGGCATTTTGCAGAAACTACAATTTTGCTTTTCTGTGTCAATCCTGAAACTGGATCAGTTATTGCAATGTTACGGGAGAGAGGCTCCCGATACAGCTGTCCATTAGCTGCTTTGACCAGTATGTAATCAGGTGACTCTGTGTTTTCTGGTAGTTTGGAGGGGTGTATCAAGGTTTGTGATGCCCCTGAGTCACACAAGAATTTGACTTCCCTCCCTTCTACCAAGAGTGTAACTTCTGGTTTCGTGTCTGCTAAACAGAGCTCCAAGCTCAATAAAGCTAGGTCCAATATTTCATTTTCTTTATTGTCACTAACTTCCTGTACTTCCTCTACTCCCTCTATCACATTCTCATTTGTCCTTTCTTCGTTAGCCCCTTCTAGTGATTCCTGACTATCATATAGTCAATCCTCATCCTCCTTGTCTTCCGTTGTTGCCTTCTTGTTTTTCTTGCAATCCCTTGCCAAATGTCCCTTTTTACCGCATTTAAAACACTCTCCCCTTTTCTTTTGCCCTTCAAAGTCCTCTGATTGCTGATCAGACTGTTTTTTTCCCCTGTGTGTTTTTCTTGCCCTTTTTTCCGGACTGTACTACATAAACTTATGCTCCAACTTCTACAGAAAATATTTGAGCTTTCTTTTACTTTTTGCTATTAAAATGCCTTTCGGCATGCCTAGCATATTAAAGTAATGATTGTAACCTGCTTGTACGATGGTCTACCATGTGTTTCATAATAAAACTGCTTATAGGTGCACTACTGCCCTTTAAAAATGCATTCTTTAACTGCTGTTCATATGGGGAATCTTGTGTTTGATCTTCAGGAACCTGCATTCCACTGTGGTTATTAAAACATTCTAATAGTCTGGCATAATACCGGTCAATAGTTTCACCTTCTTGTTGGATGCATTGATTAATGCAAGTCCAGTCTGCCCTAGGTTTCCATTTTTCAGAGATGTAAGACCTTTTACTCTGGTTTCTAATTCTACGCTGCTATGTGGGAGGGGTCTTTGTGCAGCGTCACAGGGATTCCAGTTCCTACTAATCATGTACCAATCTGGCCCTACAATTTGTCTAACTACTTTTTCTATCTCTTCTCCATTTAGGTTATAACTTAACCTCATTCCTTGTAAATCTTCTGAGAATTTTCTAAAATTAACCTTTGGATGGGGAATTCCCTCAGTGGCTTTCCGGATATCCTCCGGAGTCCAAGGTCTATATACTAAGATAGTTGGGTCCTGATTGTCTTGACCTGCCTGAGGATTGGGTACTTCTATAAGTGGGCATATTTCTTCTTCTTCACCTATAGATCGTGAATTCTTAACTATTTGCCATAACTCGATACCTTCTTCTGAGTTACCTGCCTTTATTCAGGACCTGGTCCCGATGGGATCTCTAATTTTAGTCAGTTTTAGTTTCACAATATCTCTATCTTCAGTGACCACAGGATATAGTGGGGGTGGACTAACCTATTCACTTACTTCATATTCTGGCAAGGGAGGCGGAGGTGCTGATGCTATTACTAAGTTATTATCCTCCTTATCTAAAAATGTTGCTTTTGAATCTTTGTTCTTTTGGTCTCTATGGTTTACTTCCTCCAGCCACCTGTGTGCCTGAGGAATTCCTAATCAACGTTGCTTTTTTACCCGACCTTTGGAATCGTTTTTGAGCTGTTTGATAAGTTTGATAAGTGAGGATTTTTCTAATTTTCCGTTGAATTCATATTTATCAACCCATTTTGAATCATATCTAATATTGTCGGCGCGCTACGACTGCATATATTCTGCGTCTTCCGTTAACGGCGGATTTTGGGGTCTTTTGTGCAATTATTACCCATTTTGTTCTACCCTTTGATCGTTACGTAACTTCTCTTAATTTTTAACGTGGTACCACGGATTTTGTTATAGTCTCTTCAGAATGACTGCCTACTTATTCTGTTTCTCCTGATCTATGACAAGACAGTAGTCTTTTTTGTCCCTGACTTGTAAGAAAAATACAATCTGAAAAAAAACAATGCACATCTAGTCCCTGATCTAAAACAGAAAACAGCAAAAAGTAGATTCACCTTACCTGAGCCCACATGATTGATCACCGATTCGCGGAGACCCATCCTTCAGTCACAGATCAGAAAGTGGCTGGCCTCTTTTGAATGACAATTCAGTCAGAGGACTTTCCATATAAGAAGAACCGATTTGGTTTCTTCCCCATACAGTTTCAACCACCTGGCCATCTGATCTGAGGTGAAGAGAGGGTTCTGGTCCGAAGGACCAATCTGTAAAAGGAAAAAACTTCAAAGACCAATGCACGTTAGGTTCAAGCAAGGCACCCTTTATTACTTGCACCAAGGAGACCAAGCATGTAGGTACAGGATTTGTCTGGTCTTTGGTGATCAATATGTTATTCTTATACAGTTCTCTTCATGTCACACAGAAAATGTTACTATTCTATTGCTGACGTAGTTAGACACAGCTTTCTGTATGTTCTACAGAAAATGTTACCAGACTTATTGCTGACATGGACAGATTATTTGCTGTCTTGCAAAACATTTTGAGAAAAACAACCTGGTCTTGGGCTTATTTTAGCCCACCTTAACTTTTCAATTCTTCAATTGTACAGTTCTAATACATGTGTTACATTTTGTCTAGATTCAAGGTACATTTTTAGCTTTAGTACAAGTAATGCTGACTATGGTTTATACTTTTAAGCATTTATTGTTTTCTTTATCAAAGCTTCTAGCAGCTGCATACTTTCTCATGGCATAAGCAGAAATGAAATATATCTTTGTTAAATTTCATGACATTAGCAGAAATGAAATGTCTCTTGTTATTTTCATGACATTAGCAGAAATGAAATGTCTCTTGTTAAGTTTCTAATAGCTGTGCAGATTCATGCAGTGTGAACAGAATAAATGTATTAACCCTTTTAAACATTGAATGCACTAAGCATGCATATTACTATTATATATTTTTCTAACACTATATGAACAGTTCTGCATAGGCAGCAGTGTTCTCAGGGTTTATGGGGGCTTGGCATTTTGCTAGGTTATCACTTAATAGTAGGAAGTAAACCTTAGAATAGTTCCTAAACATTCCATGGTTAACTGTAATTCTGGGTTTTATTTTTACTTCAAAGGAGATCACATTGTGATCTGACCTTACTGTAGATGACATTACACAAGGGGGAGTGCAGCACGCTACCATATTAATGAGGACCAGATCCAGTATGTCTGTGCCCTGGTTGCCATATTGACAATGTGGTCCAGGGAGTTGTATTTACAAAATCCAGGAATCTGTGTGCCTGTATGTTTGGTGTCACATATGATTCCCTAGAGGAGTAATTAAAGTCGCCCATGAATGTAGCATTGGGTTTGATATTGAGTGTTTCCAATAAGTTTAAATAAATGCTGTGGACTTCCTGGGTCATAGAGGGGGACCTGTAGCTTTCAAAGAAGTGGCATGGGATTTTGCCTGTGGTGCTGTGAACGTGAAAAAGCTCAAGTCCCTTGTCCTCTTTGACCAGCCTTGAGGTATATTTATTTTTGATGTAAGTTGAGACACCTCAACCTTTAGTCCCTGTCTGTGTAATAGCTGGTCTAAATGTGTGGAACCTTGCACTGCCAGGGTGCTCACTGTGACTTTAAACCATGTTTCAGTGACCGCACAGACGTGATCATTCTATAGGGTGAGGAGAGCTTGTAGGGAGTGGAGTTCCTTGTTTAGACCCCTAGCACTGAGCAGTGACACCTCTAAATTTTTTGGGTTTGATTTGCCATGTTAGAAGTACCTAAGTTACCTGAAAAAAGCAATATGGGGGAGGACAGTGTTTTAGTCTCTTCCAGATAAAATACTATAAACCAGGCGCTATTTGTTCAAATTTTGCTGTTTAATTACTTTAAGTAAGTATAACAGCAAGAGCAGTTGTAGTACTGAATACAATTTATTCTACTGATTTTTATATTAAACATTACAAACTAGCAGCTTTTTTAGAGCCTCTTTTTTCTTGTACTTTGGACTAAAATGGAGGGTCAGTAAGCTAGTCTCACTCCTTTCACCATGATCATAACACTTGGGATTCTGAGGCAGTGCACTGCCTTATGCTCACAGACAATGAATTACTGTTTAGCATTACATTATTTGTGAGAGATGAAAGTACTTACATAAACTGAAGGCCCTCCAACAATCAGACACATACACACACTAACACAGGATTGCACATCAACGGAGTCTAAATTATCATATGCTGAAGTTGTCAAAATGTTCCTGCCCAAGCCTCTAAGGCCCATAATGAAAGGGACCCAGCACAAAATAAGCACTACAACACATACCAGCACAACCTCAAATATGATTCACCAAACTGTAAATTATTTGAAATCCAGTGCATCCATATACTCGGAAGCCATGGATAAAAAATGCATTAGTGATTTGTGACTCCATAGTCAGTTACACTGAGTTGACTCTCACAAAGCTGAGTAAAACGGGTGACAGTTTTTTGTCTTTCAGGAGAGAAGATAGCTAACAATGCAGGGGTCCGCATGGACCTTAAACTTATGGCATGGTGGTTATGGTGGTCTATGTGCAGATAAATGACATGGTGCATTGACCCCTGATGGATATCTGGAGAGATGTGCACTTCACAAATGCAGGAAAGATATTCCTTCACTAAGAATGATGCCAAAGTACAAAGAAAGGTTGATTATGCTTTAATGATTGACTAAATAGCTGGTGTCATTTTGGGGGATACAGTACATGTCAGTATGGGATATGATGCTTAACAATCAAAACTGCTCTCCCAGGGACAGATTGACCTCTCATTCCAAGGCTTCTGTATTCTGGCAAAAACCCTTTTTGCCCCCATAGTACCTTATTTTAGGTAAGATTCAGCTGCTGGATCTCTCAATCTAAATAGTAAAACAAATTGAGCACAATATCCCCCTCATGATAGCTCTATTCAATGCCTGCTATCAAAATAACAATTTACCTGGGCCTTGAGGCCCTCCTGCATTTGAAGTACATTCATGATTGCATTGTTACTGAAACTTGGTGTAAATGCTCGGAGAGTGGTCTCTGTACACCTGGGTTTTTCCCACACCATGTCTTTAGGCCAGATGGAAGCTGTGGTGATGTATCCATATTTGTTAGACACCACATTATGTTGAGATAGATTCCAAGGGACCCCAACACAAAACATATTGAAATCTAGATTATACTAAATAGGATCAATTATCAGAGCACAGCTTGTTAGAAGACTACCGTCTATGTCACCTAAAAACTGTGTAAGATTCCTAAATATTCTGGATCCACTTCCTATAAACAGAAACTCCTCATCCTCTGTGACTTTAATTACCAGATGATTAAATAAAAAACCTGTATCTGAAATGTAGAATATGCCCAGACCTTCTTAGTCTTCATAAATAATAATTTCCCAGTCAAAAATTATCAGAGAACACTCTGGAGTACAAAATATTCTTCACCTGGTCTTTACAAACATAGCATCTATATGCACTATTCCCAATGTATTCCCTCATGGGATAAGTCTGATCACAAACTGGTAACCTTCTCTGTCAAAATCTCTAAACTCTTCAGATAAAAATATCACTGAATTCAAGGACTTCAGATGTAAAAGTTTTCTAAAACTTCTATGACAAAGACTCCACATTTATAGATATACTTGTATCTCTCAAGATCGTGATGTGGCAAGTATTTATGATGACAAATTCTATTCTCATCTGAATAGATGTATTAGCTTTAGCTAGATCAAAACTGAAAGTTTAAGAACAAATCAGTATGGTGACCAACAAGCATAATTAAACTATATGATAAAAGAAAAAAAAACATCTCAAAATATATAGAAAACTAGAGTTGCTCAAGTCAAGTATAACATCAAGAAGTTATCAAAAATGCTATGAGGAAATCAAAGGCATCCTATGAACTCAGACTATCATCAGAAGCTAAAGACGACAACAAATCATTCTTTAGTTACATCTGGAAGATAATTAATAATACGTAACACTGCTCAGAGGTCATTCATAATGGAAACACTCACTTGTTTATAGTAGCCTTTGCCAACATATCAGTTAAAAAATTCAATAAAAACTTTACCAGAGGTGACTATACAAACCCAACATGTCTGTTAAGGGAGAGAAAAACAGTGTAAACTCGGATTAAAACTAGTTAAATACGAAAAGATAAAAGCAGAAGTAAACCCAACCAGTCAGCCTTGGCAGATGCTGTATAAAATCATTGCTTTTATTCAAAAAAGGAGAATAAAACCATAAAACCAGGCAAAAACACAGATAAATGGTTTCATCAATTTCTAAACAGGCGCTTCATCAGATCTAAAAACTGTTACAAACAAAGCATCTTTTAAAAACAGTTACCTCGCCAAGTCATGTGATCTAAGAACTGGTCTTAAAGGGACAGTTCTATTAAGTCCCTTCCTACCATCTGCATACCATTCTAGCATCCACTTCATCCCTTTACATTCTGTTTCATTCCTTAGATAACCTTTTCTTTTACTAGGCATAATTCCAAAACTAAAAACTTAAAAGTATGACTGGTGTCATTCCCTAGGACATGGTTTATACAGTGCATTACGGACATCGTTCTTCCTGATGTCATTAAAATGTTCACTAATTCTGTCCTTCAAACATCTGTTTGTCTTATCTACATAGCAGGATTCACATTTCACACAGATTGACAAATATACTGATTTTTGACTTCTGCAATTTGCATAAAAATGAAAGATAACTCTTCTTACTCACTGGATGTAGACAAGAATCACTGCGGTGAATATATTTGCACATGTTGCAGTCTCTACATGCAAATGTACCACATTTATCAGAGACAGAAACCTTCTTATTAGTGGATTTATAGACTTAAGAATGTGCAGGACTTATTCTATGGATGTTCAAACTATCTGCAATATTGTTATGAAAAAGTGGCAACTACTTGTATCCGATGATAGGTATAGGTCCGTCCTTGGTAATGCACCCAAGTTTTGTTATAACAGCAATAGATCATTAAAAAAGTTGCTGTGTTATAAATCCTAGAGAAAATAACATGGCCAGCCATGTTATATGCTAATGACTGTACAATGATTTGCAGTGCAATCTAACAATGGAAAAACGTGGCAGAGCGATTCTGAAACCATTAAATGCCACACAGTGGTGCTGCAGATTTGTACACAAATTGTATGGTAGTGTTCAGGCAAAGTAAAGCAGCCTGCCACGTTAGGGGTTGCCACAGCTATTGTAAACATGTGTCAGTAAGAGATCCTAATAACAGCCACTGCAGCCACTGATACATGGTGTCAATCTTGGAGGTGTTGGATCTTTCAACCATGCTTAACACTTCATGCCCGCCTTGACACCAACTGTGGACAGGGACATAATGCAGGAAATCATAGACATGCATCAATCAGCCTTATCCATAACCCCAGAGGAGTCATGGAATACCCATTTTAGTGGAAATAAAAATGCACCTTGTTTTATAAATATTAGTGACAGGGTACTTTTAGCAATTCAGTGGGGACACAGTGGGGATATCTCAGGCATGTACCCTGAGAATACTCCATCAGTTGCTTGATGTCATACTTCAGCACGTGGGGGAGCATATTTGGTTAATATTACAACCCTCAGGAGAGAGCAAATACTCTGCAGAAATTTCATGCTATAGCCCACTTCTCTGAAGTACTATGAACCATATAATGTACCCACATTGAAACAGAGGACCCACCTGGTGAGCAGAGAAGGAGGTATGTGAATGATAAAGGGTAGCACTCCATCAAATGTCAGGAGGTCGATAGTGCACAGGATGTCATCTACAATCTGGATGTTTGTGTGTGTGTGTGTGTGTGTGTGTGGGGGTGTATGCGGGAGGTGTGTTTGTTTTTGTGTGTGTAAGCAGGAATAAAGCCTTATCATGTGGGGCAGCACTGTGACTTGTCCTACTGCGTAGCTCCAGGCCATGAGTAACGGAGGGGTCAGTTTTCTATACATGCCACCACATATGCGAGCTGTCTCAGCCAGGGGTTTCACTGGCTGTATCACTGTCTTGGCTCAGTGTTGGTGTGCTGCATGACTTGGGTTGACCTCCAGTAGCAGTCTTATCCCAAACCTGGTGTTCCCATCCCTTTTGTGTCTACAACCACCCTGTATGTTGCACAATCCTCCCCTCATCATAGTCTTTTCTTTGTTTGCCTGATTTCTCCTATGTCATCGTCTTCCCCCAATTAAATATGTTTACCCCATAGCCTGTCAGTCACGTCTGTCTTTCCCAGCTACCCAACCTAATCCTGTTAACCTCCTCTTACTTTCCTTGACTTCTTCCCCCAGCTTTGTCTTGTCAATAAAAAAAAAAAATAAAAAAAATAAAAGGGCACTTATCCAATAAAAAATACTCCCATCTATATCTTTCAGCTTTATAGATGTTTAATTACTGTACACAGTAAATAACACCTATACTTCATCATCAAAAGTGTATTTGTCTGACAAGTCAATGATAATTTCTGTCAGTAAATAATTAAGAATATAATTGCAATTCAAAACTATTGTTGAGCTCAGAAGTATAGAGATATGGTCCTATCCCACTTCCATCCTGCTAATTTCTTATTTCCTCATCTTGTGGTCTACCATCTACTTTTTTCTCATTTTCAGCTCTTGCATATATTCTAAATTTCTTTCTTTTATCCAGACATAAATAAGATCAACACACCACACATGCCAAAGAGGGCCTATTTATTACAATCATCTTTCTGTGCTCCCACATTGTATGATGGCTGGCAGAGGGCATTGTCACCGATCATGTATAAGCACATGCAAATGAGAGTTCCTATCCTATGGCCAAAGCTGAGGGACAATCATTGGGATATGATATCAGCTTTCCATCAGTAATGCAAATACTTAGCTTGCATGCACAATACCAGACAACAGTGAACTACAGTGAAGTCGACATATTCCCTGGAAGGCCACTATGCCTCTACATATCAATGAGGGTTTGAGTCCACTGAGTGCTGCATTCAGGGTTCTACTCCTCTGTGGTGGGATGTTCTTTATAATATTATGTTTTCATCATACAACTGTATGCCATTCCCTTGCAATGTTTTATTTTGTATTTTTAACACTTTTTCTCTAAGTGCTTTGATGGTGTACCTGCACAATACCCCAAAGATATGAATGACACAGTTATGTGTTCAAGTACAGGTAGGTGTATGTCTTTTTATTCCTATCCTGTGTTCCAATACCCTGATGTGTGTTTGTCCAACACCTTCTGTAGTCTGATTCAGTAGCATACCCAGCTAATGCTCTGTTTTGGAGAATACAGGTGACACAGTGATGGTCTGGAAGCCATGCTCATGTGTTCCTTTACCCTGAAGTGAAACATTGCTATCATCACTGTGCACATCCTGTCATGGAGTCTGACACTCTGTGTCACTCCTCTGCAATGTTTTCTTTTATATTAACACATTTATTGTCTTCCTCAGCCTGTGACAATCATGAAATTCTGTTATTTGTGCCAGTGTGCATGCACATTTTATACTGTATTCATTCTATTGTATTCTACTTTTGAATACACTAATGTATTCTTGATCTGTAGGTATATCCTACACTTATGCGGGATAGCAGTTTGCACAGACAATTAAGGCAAGGAGATGATAAGCTTCATCCTGTGGTCATGAATTTGATTCTCACAATGTTCTTTTTCCTAATTGGTATAAATGGCTTAGTAATGCAGGAATCCTCTAAGCTTATTATAAGAAAGTATCGGAATACTTAAAGTTTTATATATAGTCTTTATACACAGTACTTGCATTAGATTTAAAGCAACAGTTCTATTTAAATTATTTCATATCATTTTGGCACACCATTCTGACAAGACCATTATATACATAGATACATACATATATATATATAGATATATATATATATATATATATATATATATATATATATATATATATATGTATAATAGTGTAGTCTCGTATACTTGTACAGTCTCTAGGTGTTGAAGTAGAGCTTTTTTCCAGGCTTCTTCTGATGCTTCCACGATGGGCTTACCCATCTGGAATTTGCCAGTTATGAAAGTTAAATAACTAAATAAATTACTGAGTGATTACTTAATCCTGAATGATGGCTGGTTCCACACTGGCTACTGTGCATGCAGGTTGCCAACTGACAGGCATACTGCAAAAAAAAAAAAAAACATTAGACCCGCATTGCCATATCATTTGACACATACTTTCCAGACCCCAAAGATCCCTGGAGAAAGTTGTTTTTACTCTACTGAATTGCTCCTCTAAAGGTTACAATTTGGCCTTCAGTAACTATGATTACAGTATTTAGATCATGTTTGAGGTTCACAAATCACTTCATCAAACAGCGTTTACATGGATTGAGAACCTATTACTAGGAGAAATATATCTACAAATGTCTTATGAAGAAAGCTAAGAGTCATTCCTGCCTTTTATCCTCCAGCACTCTGATGCCATTCTATTAGTCTTCCCTTGTTGCTTGTGATGTATGCTGTCACTTGTTTTGAAAGCAGTTTCCAGGGGGGTTATCTTCTTGCTAGCACGCCCCTTTACAGGTGTGCACGTCTTGATTCTTCCTTATTAGCTTGCCTGTCTTTAAGACTTTTTTTTGCAAACCCAGCAATTGCTATTTTCTGCATCTGCAGATTTTCTCTTAAATGTTTCACCCAATCTATTGCTAGCTGCTCTCACAGTAGCTGAAATGGTGTCTTTCATCAGTGCTATGAGTAACCTCAGCTGACAATATTCATCTTGAGCTACTGCAATCCTTCTCAAAGAAGAATCGGAAAGGTTTCCTTTTGCTGTTTCCCTTCTCCCCAGTCATGCCATCTGACCATTAGTCCTCTTCTGTTCACCTGGAGATGCTATCATCCTGACAGCCATGAGGGAAGCTTTGTCTCTGGCCACAGTGGTGACCTCATTTCCTTTTTTCTGTGACATCATTGCCCCTATGACTAGAGGTTCTGACTTCACAGCCTCAGAATGGGTTGTCCACTTTCAACAATCAACATTAATTATTCTCACGCCTGAGATCTGCATGCTACTCCCATAAATAACAAGATAGATATTTGTTGTAAGCCCCTAACCATCTTAACCCCCAGTAGTTGTTCTGGTGCATGGTATACAATACTGGCCTCGAAACTATGTCCATATTTGTGCATTTTTGCTCTGTTTGGCAGGTACATGCACTCAGCTTCCTGCTTCTCACTCACTGTGGTATCCAGAGTCTATGTGTTAGCAGAGGCAACAGGCCTTGTGGACTTCCTCACAGGATGGACAAGTCAATGCTGAATACTCATTCCCATCATCATGACTGACTTCTGTAACGTGGGGATCACTACTGAATCTAGGGATAGCTTAGTCACTGCCAGAACTTTACTTTTTGTGCCAGAGGTCTGACTAGGAAAGCTCTAAAGTGATACTAAAATTATGTTTTGGCAAAACTGGCATTGTATTATTATACACCATGTACAGCTGTACATGTCATAGTCATGTCTGAGTTCTTTATTTCTTTGCTACATGCTGAATTGTACAGTGTCTGTATATACAAGTTATTGTAGCAGGCTAAGGTGTCTTCTTCCCTGTGGTCTGGCATTTAATCGGCTTGTCATGCCACAAAGACTAACACATTCATTATGGCCTGACACAGGTTAGTGGGCAGAATACTGACTGCTGCAGAAATATGCAAAGCCTGCTGGGAAGAATTGCCAATCTTTGGCATGTGCATCTCATCTCTCACCATGCTGTTGTTTGTGCATTTGTAGCTCACTATCACAACAGCCTAGTCAAGTACTTTGCAGGTATCACAGGCTCACTATCACAGCAGCCTAGTCAAGTACTTTGCAGGTATCACAGGGAGAAAATATTTTCACACCATGTCAAAAATAAGTGATTTATTTGCTATAATATGAATGATGAAATCACTTTACAGACTCATTAGTCTTCAATGCTTAAATAATTGTCTCTGTTCTGTAATGCTAGTTGCTGATTAAATCTACTTATATGATGATAAGATTTTCAACTGCAGTTTTGCTTGGTAGAACAAAGACTGCTACATGCATGATATAATCAGGTTTAGTGTAGTTAGGTAAAAAGGCCGCGGTGGTACAGCAGTAGCATTGTTACCTCACAGCAAGAGGTTCTCCTGTTCGATTCATGGCTAGAGTGCCTTCTGTGTGGAGTCTGCATGTTCTCCGCGTGGTCGAGTGGCCTTCGAAAGACATGTGTGAATGGGTGTGCCTTCGCTGAAGGTTGGGCATCGGGCTGGCAACTCGGCACCATAAAAATCGACTGCCAATCATTAGCGGATTGGAGTTCCGCTGTGGGGACCACTAACCAGGAAAAGCCGAAAAAGACAAAAAAAGTGTAGTTAGGTAAAATGGGCTCATAATCTTTTCACTTCTCTACTGTCTGGACTAACAAGTTTAGACATTTTACTCCAAAATGACATGACATGACATTCAATTTTTCACTAAAGTTTTGTCCTCACATATTTTATAGCCCCAGTTGTTGAAATACAAACAGGTTAGTAATCTTGTTATAAAACAAGAGACCATGCTAAGCATTGGTTGCACTGCTATTTTTTGTCACTAGTAAATAGGTTCAGTACAGGACCCAAGACATAAGAGAATTCATGCAAGAAACAATTGATTATTTACCAAGTACTGTCTTTTTAACCAGTGGTAAGAAAGTGAAGTAAATACAGCCCTTGGGAATTGACACCTCCCCCACCACCAAATTGTCCTGCACTTTTCAGCTCTCTGAGGAAAGCTGCAAAACTGGATGTAAATGGCTGCATTTGCGACTTGATTTATTCAGTCCATACTATGATGTTACATGCTGATGATGCTGTCTTCTCAGTGGCAGACAGTGCCTTAGACTGGATTTTGGTAAATATGAAACTATGGGATGTATCATGATCTGTACAACTCAGTCTTTCAGGCTCCTGTACCAGAACTCCTGAAAAAAGTTGTTACATGATTGTGCAGCTGTTTTGAGTACGAGGAAGTAACATTGCTTGGTGTCTAGTTAACACTCTACCATGAAAGGGAAGACATTTATCAACAGTGATTGAGGAATGTTTTTTGGCATTCACAAAAAAAATAAGTAAATAAGGACACAATGTCTGTTTTATGCTTTTGCATGATGTAGTGATTACATTATGCAAGCTATGGCAATGTTAAACAAGAAGAGATAATGCACCTTTGAAGTTATTATTTCAGACAATCTCAACAAACTGCCCAGCCAAAGTGCTTCCATAAATTTGGATGCATGCATCTTGTTTCATGCCTTTGCCTTAAATTACCTCAGTGCCATACAGCAAATAATCTGAAGTTGTCCTGGTCCCCTTCAATAAACACATCACACCGAATGACATTCGACGACCTTTATTAAACTTCCATAACTTTGATTACCAATTAGTATAGTTGATTCTAAACACAGCATAAACATCCTTGTAATGCTAATCAGGACAGCATACCTGCTCATCCTGCCCAGTAAGCAGCGTCCATACCTTTGCTCGCTTACTTTACTTATGAAGCAGCGTCACTTCATAGACCATTCATCAAATTACCAACCAGATAAGCAGCATCCTTACCTCCATTTTCTTACCTGTTCAGTAAAAGTCCTCCAACTGCTCATTTCCTTTCCACAAATCCTTGGAATAAACCTCCACACACCGGAGGGGGAACAGAAGAGGGCAAGCCTGTCCCTCTTCTGTGCCAACCAGCCTGACCAGGCTGTTCCCCCTCCTTTCAACTCAAATTCTTCAACCCACTACTTCCCATAAAAGGAAGAATCAAGCCAAACATCATTCGGTGTGCCATCTTCTGTAAAGCACCTTAGAATCCTGTCACAAACCCACCGTGCCATGCTAGCACTGAAATACACCCTAATGAAACTAAATAAAGTAGCTCATGTAGACAAGCTACTTACACCACCATACAAAGCCTTTACTAGTCTGAAATGCCTACTGGCCCCAGCCACTCCAGGTCAGTGACTAGCCCTCACCCTCCAAAATGTGGTAAAATAATCCAACCCTACCTCCTGTAAAACTGCCACTCAAAGCCAATTCCTCCTACACACAAAGCACCACCCAGCTCACCATCCTGATTTACTTATTTAATGCAACCTGTTAATCCCAACTAAGACAACACCCTTTTTACCAAAACCTCTCCTATAACTGTCCCCTTAAACCTGCCACAATTATGTAATCCTAACCATCATCTTACCTGCCTCAGCTCACCTAATATCCCCTTCAACAGTAACATAACTTGGTATGCTACCATAGTAATCCGCCCACCAAATCCATTCAAGGGAAAAAAAAAAAAACACCCCAACTGTCAACAAGACAGTGTGAAATTCAGCCTGATGCTTCCACAGCAATGAACAAATCAATCCCCCTATACAGCTGCTCTGTGGGAAATCCATAACCTCATTCTTAATGCTCCACCAGCCGGTACATTCCTCATCAGCCTCCCTCATCTGTCTAGTCGAAATTCTTTTAGATGACCAAAAATGCCAGCTCAGCAAGTCCCCTTCTGCAACCTCAGTGTGATCTGTAAAAGAAAAGCTGTAAATCTTCTACACCTGCAAAGCCCATTTCTTAATGACATTATGCACCAGTAAGAGCATAGCTCTTTCATCAACTGTATGAAATGCATGCATTACTGAATGCCAAACCCCCTGACTTAAGATATCTTAGCAATTTTTTTTTTATTACCACCCATATTCATGATAAGACTGATACACATACAAAAATACCAAGTTCGTTGCATCAAAAGGCCTATTCTGATATCATTTAACCATCTCATGAGGTTTCTCAGCCAAGCTGTTAACTGTTAACTAGGGCAAGGAAGTTAAAACTACTGAATCTGTCAACAAAATGCCAAACTCCAAGACCAAAACTATCCATCTACCCAAATGAGCATCCCGGTGAAATAACCCAAAGGTAACCTCCACGAAGAAACAGAAATGCACCAAGTTATTAACCCCTACCAAAGTAACCACCTTAAACTAGCTGCCATGCAACTTCAGAAATGCCTAACTCCCCAAAAACATGTGATTGAAACAAAACACTGCCTTGTATATACAATAACAATACCTCCTTATCCCACTACCAAACAACTGGATGGGTGACTAAACTCACCCTAGGGTTCTACCCCTGTCCCAAGAAAGACAATAGAAGTAGCATGTGGAAATAGAAATCGATCTTGGCTGCCTACCAGACCCTGCACCATTAACCCCATAACTTCCTATGCTCCTATGACTGTTGTGATTCTGCCTTGCCTGTAAACCCCAAACCTCCTATAAACAACCCCCACGTCACCTTGCCCCAAACATACTTCCCTTTACAACCCCACTGGGTAGCATTTCCAAGCAAAATCCATGCAAGAAATCCACTACCTTTCAAAATAAAAGCCAAACTTGTCTAGCTTGTAATCACCCCAGAGCCAGTAGCTTAGTAACTTCCTATGATCTTAAGATTGCTGTGACTCCACTCCACCTACCTGAACCCCATCTACCATGACGTGCCTTAATGAGCACTAAAATTGAATTACCCGTAATGTCATCATGCCCACTGCAGGAACCCAAACTCTTCCCTATGGCCAATGGCTGTTGCCCCCTTTACTATCGAATGCAAATGCCCAAAAAGCAGGGACAACTTACCAACCTTGATCTAACATGCTGAAATGGTTAAAAGAACAGATTGTACAACCAATTAACCTTGACATCAGAAACTCAAGTGCCTGTCCTTCTCTGGCTAGCAATGTAACTCCTCTACCAAAACTCAGCAACTTTGAAATCCACTTACCTCAGCCAGTAACTGTTGCCCACTTGTGCACCCCATGTGTAACCTCCTCCTCGCCATCACTTCCATCATCTGAGAACTCACTGTGTAACACCATAGCTGGTACTCATCACCCACCATCTGCAAAGAAAAGGACTAAAGTAAATCCTCTGAGTTGTAGGAGAAGGCTCCACTTTATACCCACCTATTCCAAGTTATAGCAGCAGCATTCCAAAACCCCCATCTGCAAGAACGACAAAAGACATAAATCATCTAACATAAATAACGCTCATTCAAAGACATCTTCAAAGGCAACTTATTCTGCCAAAGCAGCCATAACTGAAGCTATGCTTCCAATAGCCTTATCAAATACCTAATGCAAACTTTACTACCAGTCCAGTATGTTCAACTAAACCCCCATATGAAGGGACATATCAATATTCACATGAGAGAGGAAAAAAGGCATGATTTAACAGTAGCATGTTACTGACAGACTTGTGGTAAAGGATGTTAGTGCAGTTAATAACAGTAGCATGTTACTGACAGACTTGTGGTAAAGGATGTTAGTACAGTTAATAACAGTAGCATGTTACTGACAGACTTGTGGTAAAGGATGTTCATACAGTTAATAACAGTAGCATGTTACTGACAGACTTGTGGTAAAGGATGTTAGTACATTTAATAACAGTAGCATGTTACTGACAGACTTGTGGTAAAGGATGTTAATACAGTTAATAACAGTAGCATGTTACTGACAGACTTGTGGTAAAGGATGTTAGTACAGTTAATAACAGTAGCATGTTACTGACAGACTTGTGATAAAGGATGTTAGTACAGTTAATAACAGTAGCATGTTACTGACAGACTTGTGGTAAAGGATGTTCATACAGTTAATAACAGTAGCATGTTACTGACAGACTTGTGGTAAAGGATGTTAGTGCAGTTAATAACAGTAGCATGTTACTGACAGACTTGTGGTAAAGGATGTTAGTACAGTTAATAACAGTAGCATGTTACTGACAGACTTGTGGTAAAGGATGTTAGTACAGTTAATAACAGTAGCATGTTACTGACAGACTTGTGGTAAAGGATGTTCGTACAGTTAATAACAGTAGCATGTTACTGACAGACTTGTGATAAAGGATGTTAGTACAGTTAATAACAGTAGCATGTTACTGACAGACTTGTGGTAAAGGATGTTAGTGCAGTTAATAACAGTAGCATGTTACTGACAGACTTGTGGTAAAGGATGTTAGTACAGTTAATAACAGTAGCATGTTACTGACAGACTTGTGGTAAAGGATGTTTGTACAGTTAATAACAGTAGCATGTTACTGACAGACTTGTGATAAAGGATGTTAGTGCAGTTAATAACAGTAGCATGTTACTGACAGACTTGTGGTAAAGGATGTTAGTACAGTTAATAACAGTAGCATGTTACTGACAGACTTGTGGTAAAGGATGTTAGTGCAGTTAATAACAGTAGCATGTTACTGACAGACTTGTGGTAAAGGATGTTAGTACAGTTAATAACAGTAGCATGTTACTGACAGACTTGTGGTAAAGGATGTTAGTACAGTTAATAACAGTAGCATGTTACTGACAGACTTGTGGTAAAGGATGTTAGTGCAGTTAATAACAGTAGCATGTTACTGACAGACTTGTGGTAAAGGATGTTCGTACAGTTAATAACAGTAGCATGTTACTGACAGACTTGTGATAAAGGATGTTAGTACAGTTAATAACAGTAGCATGTTACTGACAGACTTGTGGTAAAGGATGTTAGTACAGTTAATAACAGTAGCATGTTACTGACAGACTTGTGGTAAAGGATGTTAGTACAGTTAATAACAGTAGCATGTTACTGACAGACTTGTGGTAAAGGATGTTAGTACAGTTAATAACAGTAGCATGTTACTGACAGACTTGTGGTAAAGGATGTTAGTACAGTTAATAACAGTAGCATGTTACTGACAGACTTGTGGTAAAGGATGTTAGTACAGTTAATAACAGTAGCATGTTACTGACAGACTTGTGATAAAGGATGTTAGTACAGTTAATAACAGTAGCATGTTACTGACAGACTTGTGGTAAAGGATGTTAGTACAGTTAATAACAGTAGCATGTTACTGACAGACTTGTGGTAAAGGATGTTAGTACAGTTAACTACGGCACAACCACTTTTCTGCGTGAAACCATCACAGAAAAAGACAACAAAAAGTAAACAAGCTCTGCTAATCAGTGTAAAACTACATTTTACTTGCTGAAATGCAAATTTGAGAACGTGTCATACAAGACAGTAGTAATTAGCAAGAATAGCTTAATTCCCCTAACAATATATATATATATATGTTTTTTTTATTAATATGGTCTCCTTTGTTTGCTATTCCTTTGGCAATGATTAACCACTGCATCTCTTGCAGCAAAGCATCAAATCACATATAATTTCATATGCAGGTTTGTAAAATGGTGACAGGTTTTAACTGCCTGCTTTACAATATGACAGATGGCATTAGTAACAGACAAACTGTGAAAACATTTACTAATCGGTAAAAATATTCCTTACTGTTTGCCTGCTGAGGGATAAATGCAACTGATTTCCAGCATATAAATGAATGAAGACTTTGCTTTTCATACAAAACTGCAAACAGCTCTGAAAACTCCATCTCAGCAAACGTTCTGTAAAGCACTTGCACTTTTAAGGTGGAATAGCTAACATAAAATAAATACGTATTCCCATATCTTAAAGGAGATTATCTGTCTTTGTCTCACTGTAACTATAGCATTTGTTTTAATACTGAAAATATAAGAAATTAGTACTTATTTTCCATGCCATTTCCTACACTTCTGCTTGTTTATTCTTTAGTTAAGAGTTAATATATTTCCACAGGCCCCGCACCGCCAAAGAACCCAACCAGTCCATGAGGCCACAAAGCAAACAGTGCACCCCTTAGGTCTGTGATGCAACTGTGAGGAAAACTCAGACCTCTGAAAGCAACTTTGCATCCCACCCCCCCAATGGCCAACACCACACCACGCATGCATGCAATCAGATCCACTCATCGTGGAAACCCCTCCAACCAAGCCTGCTACTCAGCCAACGAAAACCAAACACTCAGCTCCCCCAGCAGCTTCTCTCTCCTCCATTGAAATGACCCATCCACAAATATTCTGAAAAGCAATGGAACTGTATATCATCGAGAAAGCCAGAAAGAGGCAGCAAGACAAAGAAACACTGTGTCTAACGCTCAGAAGTGGCCCAATACTGTCCACCAACCACTGCAGACACACCCCCCACTTCAGCAACGCCAACCAGTTCTGCATTGCGAGCAACAGAGAAGTGGGCAACACCCCCTGAACTCACTCCTCAGCCCTCCACAGAAAACACACAGGTCTGTGTCCCCCACCTGTCTAAGCCCTGTTGGCCTCACCTCCGCACCACAAACCACACCTTCAGCAGGGAGACCCTCAATGTCCGACAGCATTTGTTGCCAGGAGAAAACGGAATGCGCACTATGCAGATCGCAACCCATACAAAGCAACATGACAAAGCAGCAGCGAAGTGCAAACCCTCAACAGCCACACTACCTCTTCTATTTTTTCTTTTTCTTTTTTCCTTTTATTTTATTTTTATGCATGTCATGACACGGATGTGTGGCAACGGACACACCAACCAGCCCAGAGCCTGCGAAAACCCCTCGCAGCCTCACCCAGGCCAATTGCCCAAGCTGAGAACTCCAAATTGAGCAACCACAGCAAAACCACCACTGATGAACCGAGAACCCCTCCGCAAGACAAAACCCAAAGGGGGCCGGAATAACATCACCAATCCAAAGCCTCCTTCCTTTTTTTTTTTTTTTTAAGTTTACATCAAGAGAAGCTGAGCATGCACACTGTCCCCAACATCACAAAGGGGGCACAAGCAACCCTCAAAACACCCACTGGACATCAAGGAAGGACCGGCAAAGCTCAGGAACCCAACAGACAGCAGCTGTGCAACACCCAAAACCAACACTCCTCCAACGCAGGTGAACACTCCAACAGAAGCACAGCAACAACCAACTCTGTCCTCAGTGTGAATCCTTGCAGGGGCAGCATAACCAACTACTGCTGGATAAAATGCCTCAATGAATGCATAAAAACAACAGCACCTGCAGCCCCACCATCTCTGCCCTTTCACGTAAAATCTGCCTTATATTGTTCCTTTTTTTTTTTTTTATATTATGCTTCTGCAATTACACCACAACTTAACAACCTCCCTTGGCCTGCCATGAGGCATCTTCTCCATCTCCCCTACAGTTAAGGCAAACTCAAACACCAGTCCTTCCAACACATGAACAAGGAGAACAAAATTATATGTATACCACCCTGCAATACAATATACACTTATTATAACTCACCCAGCACTGCCATGATCCACTAATACCCGAGGCCCACTTACAGAATGCCTACAGGTTGTCATGGATGTAACACTTGCCTTAGCAAACTCATGCCAAAATGTGATTACTTACCCAGCTACACTTGTCTAAACCCTTAAGCCCCTCCCCACCATTATCTCATTTCCTCCCAATCATCCCTCCCTCCATTTAATCCTTTCACCTCCCCCACCCACTTAACTCCCATTAACATATCAGCCTAACCCCTTCCAAAGATGTCCCAGGATAACTTGGTTTGTTACCAAACCTCATTTGTCAGTGGGTCATACTGTAAATGGGCATCGCCCATCTGGACATCACAATTAACAAACTACGGCACAGTAAAGAATCCTCAAATTATATTCTAATAATTGTGGACTAGTTCACATGCACATTCATGTAAGCTAGGACCCAGTACATACTTAGATCCTTTCTTTACTGCAAATTGGCTGCACCAAAGAGACTGTCTGGTTTACGCTATTCACATGGCTGCAGCACAGAGGCTGTCTGGCCCACATTGTTTACATGGCTACAGCACAGAGGCTGTCTGGCTCACATTGTTTACATGGTTGCAGCACAGAGGCTGTCTGGCTCATGTTGTTTACATGGCTGCAGCACAGAGGCTGTCTGGCTCATGTTGTTTACATGGTTGCAGCACAGAGGCTGTCTGGCTCATGTTGTTTACATGGTTGCAGAACAGAGGCTGTCTGTCTGTCTTACGTTGTTTACATGGTTGCAGCACAGAGGCAGTCTGGCTTACATTGTTTATATGGCTGCAACACAGAGACTGTCTGGCCCAAATTGTTTACATGGTTGCAACACAGAGGCTGTCTGTCTCACGTTGTTTACATGGTTGCAGCACAGAGACTGTCTGGCTCACATTGTTTACATGGCTGCAGCACTGAGACTGTCTGGCCCACATTGTTTACACGGCTGAAGCACAGAGGCTGTCTGGCTCACATTGTTTACAGATAAGTTATTCAGACAAAGAATCATGCTCATGTTATTACAGTCATTACATGCTCTAATTTGACCTGCAGTACTGCTAGATGAGGAACTTATACATAGAATTATGCACTTATCACTATGTGTTCAAATTTGGTCCACAATGTTGTCTGACATGATTTAAACACAAGAATTATGCACCCGTCAGTATGTTCTCATGTCATTTAGAGGTGGAATTATAGATATGTAATTGAGTTTGCATTCTTGGACCATGGCATTGTCAGACAACAGAAAAGGGAAATGCTGTCCAGGGCTACACTGGAACATAGGGGGATATGATAACTTTTATAAGGCCAACACAGGGTTTATAGTTGTCAACACAGGTTTGACAGTTACTTCAGCTTTCGGATTAATGGGATCTATATTAACTGTTAGCAATGGGTCTGATAGTCTTACAGCTTGGTAAAACCTGTCAGGGTCCAGTAAAAGGCATCATATCGTCTCAATATTCCAGCATTGTTAGATGTAAATTTGCATTAGAACTGTGCATTTGTCTTGGTTTAATTTCTCCAATTTCTTATATTTTTACATACCTTGTCAGGAATGGAGTAAACCAGGACATATTTAAAATTCATGATATCAGTTTTGCTTCCTCCTTTTATATATTTCATATGAGTGCTATTCTCAGCACCCATAATATACCCAGGATTCCCTCTTTTTGCAGTTTATGAATTTACTTTATCAGTAGCAAATTTAAATATGTTTGAAAGCTCTTTTTTATTACTCCAGTTGCTCCTACTACAACTGGAACTATCTATGTATATATTATTCCACACTGCTCTGATTCCTGCTTGCAAATCTTGATATTTTACAAATGTATTTCTTTCCGTTGAGGGGGTAAGACGCAGAAGTCACTGCTCATCACAATTCTAATAAACGATGCTACTTTTGTCTTTTTCTCCTGGAAAACAATATCTGGTGTTTTTTTCTTCCTTCTTAGCTGCTGGTATGGGATGATTCGTGTAAACATGACTTCATCATTTTCTAGATTCGGCTGTGGTTCATCCTTCCAATGTCTATCAGCTGATTCTACGCTGTAATGTTTACAAAGTCTCCAGTGTAATGACCTTGCCCCAGTGCTATGTCCTTTAGTATACAAACCTTCGGCCATAAGTTTATTATACCACCGACAAGATGTGTAACTGTTTCTAGTTCTGTACTGCAGAACATATCTTTGTCTGTATTGTCTATCTCCATGTGAATTTTGAGCACTATTTAATATGTAATTCACTGTCTTGAGCTGACAATAGTAACCTTTGAACTTGTGTTCACCTGAGCCATTTGTACATTAACTCTAGGTCAGCATGCAGTTGTTACAGTAGATCTCTATACTTCTTGGCATAATTGGGATCTTTCTTTTATCTTTTTATTGGGATCTTTCTTTTACCTTTTTATTGGGATCTTTCTTTTATCTTTTTATTGGGATCTTTCTTTTATCTTTTTATTGGGATCTTTCTTTTATCTTTTTATTGGGATCTTTCTTTTATCTTTTCTTTTCCTGATCCTATTCTTTGCATCTTTCCTTTTGCTTTTTTGCACTTCTGTGATTTTTATCCCCATTTAGTTGGATTTCAATGTCTGCTTGTTTAACTTCTGCTAACCTAAGCAAAAAGGTCATCTTAGACTTATTTTGTTCATATTTTAGAAATGTCAGTATGTTTGAATCTGAAGATATCTGATGGTATTAAAAAATAGGTATGCAATTCTACAGTCACTGATCTATATGTATAGTTGATTTCAGTGAGGACCATGTGTCCTTCAGACTAAGGGATGCATAATCTTGGCAAAGACTGGTCATTGTATGTCTTTTGATGGGCATGAAGCAATGCTGTTCTTTCCCTATCAAGCTTATCCAGTGGTTTTTGTAGCTAATCAATCATCCCAGAGATGTAAGTTAAAACAGGATGTGCAAATCGATTTAGAGTTTGAACTCTATTCCTATATATCAAGGCAGTTTTCAGTATTAATTTTATTCTTTTAAAATATTCTCTACTGAGTTTTGTTCTAATTACTTTTATACTGAATAGCTGCCCGTTCATCTAGTCTAAGATATTTGTACACTCTTTTTGTTTCAAATGTTTTATATCACATTATTCCCCAAGTTGTATATGTTTTTAATTCTTCAGGTTTCCTCTTTCAAATGTTGCTTTTGCATATTTGTCAAGACCAGATGACATTCCTATGTCATCTGAGGAGGTTTTAATGACTTGTAGCTACTGTTCCAGGTGTTTATCTGATGAACTACACAACTTTAGGTCATGCACAAAAATTAGATGGTATACGTAATTTTACTTGATGATTTTCTCGGAGTCAGACTGAATCCATGACTTAAGCTGTTGAGTAAAGGGTTTAACAGATTCAGAAAAAGATAAATCAGTAATGGTGACAAAGTATCACAATGAAGTATTCCATGACATATTTTCACACCCTGGATAGCAAGTTGTCCTTTTTTGTGGTTCAGCTGCAAAGTTTACCATTTCTACATATTAACCTCAATAAAATTAAACAATGTGTGATTGATCTTATATGTTTGTAAGCATTCTATAATCCAGGAGAAAGGAATACTATCAAATATTTTTTTTAGGATTTACCCATGCCATACTAAGATTCCTGCTCTTTTTTCATGTATCCATTATGGCTTGGTTTAACAAAATATGATCCTTTGTTCCATATGGATGTCATTTATTCCTCTTCTATTCTAT
Source organism: Protopterus annectens (assembly GCF_019279795.1). Lineage (NCBI taxonomy): Eukaryota > Metazoa > Chordata > Ceratodontiformes > Protopteridae > Protopterus > Protopterus annectens. Next base: position 516,690,096 of record NC_056742.1, on the reverse strand, counting down.
GACCACAATTACATTTTTTATCTAAATAACTATATACTCTGTCTGCAACAATTCCTGTGTATAATTTATGTGCTGTTGTGAAACTGCTTGTTGGTCAATAGTTCTTAAGGTGATTTGCAGGGTTCACTTTCTAGAATGAGTTATGGATTTCCCCTTTGTTAGCTAGCCGTGTGTCATTTCTGGGTGCACAAATAAGTACTTTTTATACAAGGCTAAATCATAGTGTGAAGATGCTAATACCTTTAACCAAAAGTTAGGTACAGCATCTGGACCTGGCATTTTCCATTTGGGAGCCTGATTAACTTTATCTCTGCTTCAGTAGCAATTAACTCATTCAAATCCATATCTTTTATATCAGGGTCTCTCAATTGTTCTTTTACATCTTTTATACACTCAGCCTCCTTTTTGTACACAGCTCAGCCCTCATAGGTGTTTCTCTACAATGTATTAATTTCCCCTGCTCTTGATGGTAGGTGTTTCTCTAGAATGTATTAATTTCCCTGCTCTTGATGGTAGGTGTTTCTCTAGAATGTATTCATTTCCCTGCTCTTGATGGTAGGTGTTTCTCTAGAATGGATTAATTTCCCTGCTCTTGATGGTAGGTGTTTCTCTAGAATGTATTAATTTTCCTGCTCTTGATGGTAGGTGTTTCTCTAGAATGTATTCATTTCCCTGCTCTTGATGGTAGGTGTTTCTCTAGAATGTATTCATTTCCCTGCTCTTGATGGTAGGTGTTTCTCTAGAATGGATTAATTTCCCTGCTCTTGATGGTAGGTGTTTCTCTAGAATGTATTAATTTTCCTGCTCTTGATGGTAGGTGTTTCTCTAGAATGCATTAATTTCCCTGCTCTTGATGGTAGGTGTTTCTCTAGAATGTATTAATTTCCCCTGCTCCTGATGGTAGGTGTTTCTCTACAATGTATTAATTTCCTCTGCTCTTGATGGTAGGTGTTTCTCTAGAATGTATTAATTTCCCTGCTCTTGATGGTAGGTGTTTCTCTAGAATGTATTAATTTCCTCTGCTCTTGATGGTAGGTGTTTCTCTACAATGTATTAATTTCCTCTGCTCTTGATGGTAGGTGTTTCTCTAGAATGTATTAATTTCCCTGCTTTTGATGGTAGGTGTTTCTCTAGAATGTATTAATTTCCCTGCTCTTCGTGGTAGGTGTTTCTCTAGAATGTATTAATTCCCTGCTCTTGATGGTATCTCAAACATTGCTCCTTTCTTTCTTATCTCCCTGTAGAATTTTTTGGGTCATCCGTAAACTGTTTTGTATCTCTTCTCTGTATTTCTCAGTGCATCACCTACATTTTTCAACCTGTGCAGAGATTTTTAATTTAGGTTCATAGGTTCATAGGTTCATACTAGGCTATCTGCCCTAGGGCATTTATAAGCCTAGCCAGAATGTGTTTGGCTTTCGCCACCCATTTTAAATTTATTTTGCTATGCCCTTTTTCGAGGTTAGTATACTGTGTATTTATTGTTATAGTCGGTGTAAGTCAAATCCTGATCTATTTTGATGTTGGGTTTTTAGTTTACATAATTCCCTTTTTAATAGTTTTTTATATTGATTTCTTTTCCTGTTTTCTTCCAAACTGTTTTATAATTGTTTCAAGCAATGATCTAAGGTTGGGAAATTTGCTCTTACACCATGCTTGTGAGATCTTGAAATTAGCATATTTAATTAAAACATAGTGCGGGGGCATAGCATCTCTCCAATATGGAGGTGCAGGTAGGTTTGTCCCCTTGCAAAAAACAATGTTTTCAAATTGTTTTTAAATGTAGATTTTGCATGCACTGTGGTTGTTTCCTGATGCATGCATAGTAGTGTGTCAGGTGCAGTGTTTTTAATCTTTTGCAGGCAATATTTTTGCAGTTGATCTTGGATGGTTTATTTTAAATGTGGTATACACATAAATATAGATTATATATGTGTATATATATATATATATATATATATATATATATGAATTTACATCAAATTATTGAAAATTCACTTTATCAAATCC
>NC_056742.1:516343086-516373086 GCF_019279795.1 Protopterus annectens | reverse complement strand
CCACGACAGCACGAAGTAACTACCACCCCATTAGCCTAACGAGCCTGGTCTGCAAGGCCATGGAATGTATCATCATGGAACTCATAAACAAAGACATTGGAGATCTCCAAACTCTGAACCGCACACAGTTCACATTTGTAAAAGGCAGATCGTGTCTCCTAAACCTGATAGACTTCTTTGAAGCAGTCACCAAAGCCATAGATGAGGGTAAGCCTATCTAGATCTCGCCAAGGCGTTTGACATTATACCCCACTCTAGAATTATAGATAAACGAACTAAACTAGGTGTAAATCCCTATGTCACAAGATGGGTTGCCAACTGGCTCACTGACAGAACACACACTGTGAAAGTAGCAGACTCCAAATCCGACTTCAGACCAGTGACAAGTGGAGTACCACAGGGTTCAGTCCTGGGTCCTCTCCTGTTCGGTATCTAAATCTCTGAAGTACAGGCTAACACAGAAGGACTTTGGCTAACTAAGTTCGCAGATGACTGCAAACTAGGAGCCATAATCAAAACTCCTAATGATGTGGACATCCTACAAAAGGGCCTCACTGAGACAGATGCCTGGTGTCAAAGTCATGGCCTCAAGCTCAATGCCAAAAAGTGCATTGTCATCCCCTTTGGTAAAAAGTATGTACACATGAACTACCACATAGGTGGTAGTCTACTTAACACCGAAAGTGTGATAAGAGACCTTGGGACACAGGTGGACAGTAGTCTCTCCTTTGATCATCACATTGCCACAGTGGTCAGAAATCCTTCTACATGGCACACCTCATCACAAAAAGTTTCTCATCCAGAAAAAAAGAGGTCATTGTTCCCCTCTACTCATCACTCATTAGACACATTATAGAGTACAACACCCCTTTTGGTATGTACCTCACAGGACATCTACAACAACTGGAAAGGACGTAGAAATACCTCACAAAGAGTATTACTGGCCTCAAACAGATGCCCTATGCAGACCGTCTCAAAAAACTCCAGCTTTACTCAGTCACATATCACCTACTCAGAGGTGATCTCTGTCTAACATACAAAGCTATGTCAAACCCAGAGCTGTTGGACATGCCCCACTTAAAGAAATCCCAATCCCTCCAAGCTACATGCTCTAAGGACCTAAACCTTGTCACGACAATAAACAGAACATGCTGGAGGGATAGATTCCTGTTCCAGAGACTTCCCATACTCTGGAACAGACTACCTATCTATGTCAAACAGAGCTCTTCATTAGCACTCTTCAAAAAAAATCTTGATGATTGGGTGGGTAATAGGAAATTCACCCCCAGGGATCACTTCTGTGGCTCTGAATTTCATGGGCACAGGAAAATAATTTTCTTGGGTGGCGAAAGCCAGGGTACCTTTTTGGCTAGGCTTGTATAGGCCCTAGGGCCAATAGCCTAGTACCTACCTATGAACCTATGATTAGGTCTAGCAGTGTAACAGTTACCCCCCTCTAGCTGATGTCCTTTTCTCCATATATATTTTAGATTATTTTCATCCCGGGCTTCCACTCAACAAGGGTACTACTCAGTTAGAGTTTCCTCGTAAACAAATGCCAATAAATAAATAAATAGATAAAAAACAAAAAGAGGCACACCACGACCATCGAAGCTAACCTTTTTATTCTAACAAATAATCGCTTTCACGTCCCTTAGAATGCTTCATCAGACTTTAAAAATACAAGCTATGAAAACTTCTTAAATAAAGACACAAAACTATTGAACCAATAAAATTACTCTCTAGATTAAGACATTCATTAATGTTTTAACGGTACAAAAACAAAACAATCAAAACCCTTCATTCATGCGCCACAAAAATGTGAACTGTAGGTGTAACACATATTCATTTGTATCCAAGTAACTTCAAACTCTACAACCAATAAATGTACACATAATGAAAAAATATCATTTTAAAACACTTAAATATATATATATATATATATATATATACACACACACACACACACACACACACACACACACACACACACACACACACACACACACACACAGATATATATATATATATATATATATATATACACACACACACACACACACACACACACACACACACACACACACACACACACACACACGTGCACGTATAACATTTCATTCTAAAAACTTTATTTTGTAGACTATATAGTTCTGTAAGATACATATGTCTTATATAAAAACATATGTCATATAAAAATGCCTACTTCTAATTAATTATTTCTCATTCTATTAATGAGTCAAAGGGCGATCTGCTAAAAATGATTAGGTAATGGGAAGGGAAAACAGCAGTAGGAAGGTAATCTAGGAGAACTAGCAGAGCTGGCAGGTGAAATGTATCAGAATCAGCCAATTACACAGGCAGCAGACCAGTCCAGCCCAGAACTCTTCTATAAACTATGCAAACACCTTTCTCTCTGTTTTTTCCCATACTCTACACCACCGGTGTATACAAGTGGGGAACTTTTAACAAACAAAACAACAAAATGATAGGGGCTGCAGCAGCTATCATACAACAACATGTGGAAGAGGCTGAGGGTGGTGAGGATGAGAATGCTGTTGACCAACCCACATTGAGGAGATGGAGAAGAGTGCACAGACCCAGGGAAACCTACCAGGGGCTACATGAGTTGGAGATAGTGGGGCTCTATAGGGTGGACAGGGACCTACTACAGCAAATTGTTGAGCTGTGCCGGCCACGCCTGACACACAGAACTAACAGAGGAGAACCCATCCCAATGGATACCAAGGTATGTCTAGGCCTAGGAATACTAGCCACAGGTACCTCCCAAAGCCGAACTGGGGATATCATGGGGATCTCACAGGTATCAGAATCCAGAGTATTCCACCAGTTCCTGGGTGTCATGTCAGCACATGCCGGTGAGCATGTATATTTCCTCAACACCCGTGAGGGGTTGGCCAGCAAAATGCATCACTTCCGCCAAATAGTAGAATACCCTGAGGTGATGGGTGCTACAGACTGCATGCACGTACGCATCAAAGCACCACCCAGTGAGTGGGGTTGGGTCTACATCAACCGCAAGGGCTTTCCCTACATCAACTGCCAGGTTTTGTGTGATGCCCAGGGCATTATAATGAATGTGTGTGCTGGCTGCCCTGGAAGCTATCACGATTCCCACGTCTGGCATCAGACACAGCTATTCCACAGATTTACCAATGGGGACATCCCTTATGGTCACCTAGTAGGGATGCTGGTTACACACTGGAGCCGTGGCTGATGACACCCATCAGAAATGCACACACACTCAAACAAGAATGCCATAATGAGGCACATGCCCAGATCAGACTCATAATAGAGCATGTGTTTGGGATGGTCAAGTCAGGGTTCTGGTGCCTGGACCCATCTGGTGGAGCCTTGCAGTATTCACCAGTTACATGTACTCAAATTGTTATGGTATGTGCCATGCTACACAATATGATCCTGTGGATACAGCTACAGCAGGAACAGCACGTGGCAGGGCCACACAGCCCCCCACCAGTGCCAAGGCCTGCACAGGTACAGAATGACTCGGAGGAGGAACAACCTGAGCTTACCCCAGTAGGCAGATGGAGGCATGCCCAGTATGCCATGGCCTTGGCAAAGAGACAATGCATAGCACATACACTGACACAGTATGAAACCAGGGAATGACAGCTCTCTCTCTGACTCGCACATACAGTAAAAGGGATGCCAAACATGAAACTACCTGTGCTCAACCATGTATAGGGAGTGTATTATGACATAGGCATCCCTCAGCACCATCCTAAATACTGGTGCACCCACAAGGTAAGTCGCTTCCCTTACCAGTTGCTGATCGGAGTAGTATGTGTAGTGTAGCTATCATTCTTAGTCTTTTGGATTAAGCATTTGGGCTTCAGACCAATTGTTTTACATTAGGAAGGCTTGTGGCCTGCACTGTGGTGGCAGAACAGGTAGCTTACATCCTTCTAAGTTGGGAACTGCTGATTGAGGGCTCAGTGTCTGTTATTCTAAAAGTGTATTAGTTCTGGTTTAAGCACTTGGGCTTCAGGCCAGTTATTTTACAATAAGAAGGTTCGTTGTCTGCACTCTTGTGGGAGGAGAGGCTGGACTCTGCCCTTCTGAGCTGGGAATTTCTGGTTAAAGGCTTATAGTGCCTGCATATTTGAACTGTTTCTTACTGAAATTGGTACACCTTGTTTGCTGTAGCATAGACTAGATCCAGGCCTGCTGAATCTAGCTTTGTTTGTATGCTTGTTGTTTGTTTGCTTGTTATTTCCCTGAAACACTAATACCACCTAAAACGCGGCTTTTCAGTGCTTCTGTGGATCCCTAGTGATATCTGCATTGCTTACTGTACTTATTTCCTTGTTCCACTTAAAAGAAAGTTACTGTTTGTTGTTTTTGCATTTAAGTTACCTGTAACACATTGCATTTAAGTTACCTGGCACTTGCTCACTAAAGCAATTATATAAATCAGCACTAAAAAATTAAAAGCACTACACCCTCACAAACTCCCCTTGAGTACCCTGTTCCCCACTGGCCCTTTTTTTTCAATTATAAAGGAATTCCCAATACTATTCTAGCATGTCCAAAGGTCAGTTGTCAATCTCCTCTCCGGTCCAGCTGGTGAATCTGGGAATCTTGAGGCAATGTTACAACTGCCTCATGTACACAGACAACCCTCTCCTCCTCCCAACAAATTACAAGACATGTGAGAGATGCATCCATATAGCCAAACTGGAGGCTAAGCTCTCTCAACTCAGTACTGGTGTAACCAGTCAGGAGGAGAAGGAAACCACACTCACTACAATTCCAGTCTCACATAGACCTACCACGACAGCAAACCAAACACATAAATGCACAAAAATATACTTGGAGGCTCTAAATAAAAATCTGCCTAAGCAGCAGAGACCTCCAAACCAGACACCCAAGCAACCGTTACCCCAAGAAAAAACACGTGCAACACATAGCTCACAAAGCCAGTGTGCCAAACAGTCACAGCCCTTAAGGCTAAACAATACACCTGATACACTTGTAATAGGTGAATCTATTGTCAGGCACACTGACGTCCCGCTCACCAGGCTGAACAAGGAGAAGGTCACAGTGAGCTGCCTGTCGGGTGCTAGGATCCGCCACATAACACAAGCACTCAGGTCACTCCAAGGCAAGTACAAATATGACTCAGTCATTGTCCATGCTGGTGTGAATGACCTGAGACGTACCTCCCTGGACTACATGAAAAGAGACATAGAGGAGCTCTCTGAGCATGTGGCCCAGGTCAGTATGACTCTGACCTTCAGTAGCATCTTACCCTCACCAAGAATGATGCCACAGTATGAAGACAAGATGATCAATTTCAACAATTGGCTTAAGTATTGGTGTCATTCAAAGGGGATCCAATGCCTATCAGCCTGGGATGACATGTTCAACAAGCCACGATGCTTCGCTAGGGATGGCTTGCACCTGTCACCCCCGGGCTTTCGGATATTGGTAAAGGCTCTTGCTAACCCCATAGTGCCTTTTTTAGGCAAGGCTCAAAATACAAACCCACCTCCATAGGAATCACAAGGGATAAGAACCTAAGAGTAATGCTACTCAACGCCAGAAGTCTAAACCTCAAGATGCACGCACTCGAAACTCTCCTTAGCATGGAGAACATCGATATCTGTGCAGTAACAGAAACCTGGCTCAAGGCTCCCGAGAGCACCCCAGCACTACCAGGTTATACCTCATACCATGCTTTTCAGCCCCAAAACTTGGACCGAACCACAAAAGGAGGGGGAGTATCAATATTCGTCAAAGATACTCACACCTCCAGATTGGTGGCACAGCACGAAGCATCAGAGACTATCCATGTGCAACTAACAGTGGGTAAAACTGCCTTCCAGTTTATAGCCTGCTACAGACCACCCTACCAAACCCAGGAACCCCACTCGGCCTTCCTGAGAACACTGGAAAATATGAAGGTCTCTCCAAACACCATTATATTGGGCGACTTCAACTATCCAAACATAGACTGGGAGCATTACTCTAGCTCCAACACCCTAGCCTAAAGGTTCCTAGAATTTATAAACTAAAATGCTATGGAACAACTTGTTACCACTCCCACAAGAGGGGAAAACATACTGGACCTGATCATCACCAACATGGGGACTCTATGCTCCAGACCAGAAGTTTATCCCTCACTGGTAAGATCAGACCATAAACTAATCTCACTGGATATTCACATCCCAACCCCACCTCCTGCCCAGAAAACTACAGTGAAAAACTTCTCTAAAGCGAATTTCACACTCCTCAAAACCGAGGTGGAATCCTTCAAAGCCCCCGGGCCTATGGAAAATACGACCCAGACCGCAGAATCCTTTATAAATGCATTCTATGAACAGCTTCAGGAATGCATGGATCATGCAATCCCAAATAAAACCAAGACCCAATCCTCCAAAGGCAGACATCCTGTCTGGTGGACCCCAGCCATAAACAAACTATACAATAGAAGGAGGAAGCTACTAAATGATAGAGCAAAATCCCAAAAAGGGAAGGCATCTCTGATCAGTATTAGCAAAAAACTACGGGCACTCATAAAATCGTCTAAGACCAGCTTCGAGAGAAAAATTGCACAGGACACTAAGGATAATCACAAGGCTTTCTTTAGTTATGTTAGTAACCTGGGTGGGAATTCCCACATATGCTCAGAATTAGTCCAAAATGACAAAAAATACACAGAACCCACAGACATTGCCAACATCCTAGCTGACAGGTTCAGCGCAAACCCCCCCCCTCCCCACCAAATGGGCAAATATCTATCCCAGCAGAGTGCTGCCCCCCTGACATCTCAGATGCTCAGGTAAGAGCCGCCCTCTCCAAAGCAAAAAACACAGCATCAATGGGACCAAACGGTGTCCCGGGCTGCATCCTACATGAACTCCAAGAAGAGCTAAACCCAAACATAAAGCTACTGTTCAATCTCAGCCTTACTACAGGATATGTACCCAAAGAGTGGCGTACAGCGACAGTGGTCTCTCTCCACAAAGGTGGTGCCTCAACAGATCCTGGAAAGATATTGGGGACCTACAGACACTGGATCCTACCCAGTTCGGCTTTGTTAAGGGCAGATCCTGCCTCTTAAACCTGGTTGATTTCTTTGAAACAGTCACCAAGGCCATTGATGAGGGGAAGGTGGTCCACATAGCCTACCTGGACCTCGCAAAAGCCTTCGATACAATACCCCACTCAGGCATTATAGATAAGCTCACCAGCTTAAATATAAACCCCTATGTCACTAGATGGGTTACAAACTGGCTCAAGGACATAACCCACATGGTAGAATTGCTGGAGCCATGTCAGACTCCAAACCAGTTACAAGTGGCGTCCCACAAGGCTCAGTCCTGGGACCTCTCTTGTTCGGTATATATTTCTCGGAGGTACAGGCCAACACAGAAAGACAGTGGCTGACCAAGTTCGCAGATGACTGCACACTGGGCGCTATAATAGACTCTCCAGCCGACACAAGCATCCTCCAAATGGGCCTCATAGAAACAGACAACTGGTGCCAGAGCCATGGCATCAAGCTAAACGCCAAAAAGTGTATAGTCATCCCCTTTGGCAAAAACAAAGTGCCCACAAATTACCACATAGGGGGTAATTCATTAAGTACAGAAGAAGTAATTAGGGACCTGGGGACTCAAGTTGATAGCAGTCTCTCATTTGACAACCACGTGGCCAAAGTGGTTAGAAAAACATTTTATATAGCCCACCTAATCATGAAGGGATTCACATCTAGATCAGGGGAGGTCATCGTGCCTCTTTACTCATCCCTCATCAGGCCCATAATTGAGTACAATGCCCCTTTTGGGATGTACCTTACCAGACACCTGCAGCAACTGGAAAGACCCCAAAAGTACCTCACCAAGAGGATCAAAGGGCTCAAACAGATGCCATATGCTGCCCGGTTAAAGAAACTCCAGCTCTACTCAGTGGCATACCGCCTGTTCAGGGAATTAATGGACATGCTGCACCTCAGAAAATCCAAATCCCATCGAGCTACGTGCTCAAGAGACTTGAACCTCAGCACTGAAATAAATAGGACAGATTCATAACCCAGAGGCTCCCTTCACTCTGGAATAAAATCACAGTCCAGGTTAGGCAGAGTCCCTCATTGACTCTCTTCAAGAGAAATCTTGATGAGTGGATGGGAGATCGTAGGTTTAACCCGGGTATCACTTCTGTGTCACTGTTAGACAGAGGCACAGTATACTAACCTTGAAAAAGGGCATAGCAAAATTTATTTAAAATGGGTGGCGAAAGCCAAACACATTCTGGCTAGGCTTATAAATGCCCTAGGGCAGATAGCCTAGCATGAACCTATGAACCTATGTGTAGTCACTTGTATCTATGATATGGATGTGAGCATGCATGGGAATCGGGTGGCTGAATAGGATGCTAGCAGATAGTAGACACCTATAGTGGTACCATGAGATCGTAACAAATACGGGTGTCACCATAGTAGCCAGTACTTCACAGGGTGACAAAACCCAGTGCAGGAAATGTGCTGGGCCACATGTGTGTCCATATGACTCAAACATGCCAGTCAGAGATGTTCACATACCCAACAATAGTCTCAGCCAGCAGGAAAGGTGTAGACAAACACAAACAAAGGCTGTGTTATGGCCTCTGAATGATGCCTATGGGTAACCCCCCCCCCCCAGGCCTACACAGACAGACTACATCAGGTCAGGCAGTGGGATGTTAGTTCTGAAGGGTAGGATGTCAGAAACTAATATGTAGGTCAATCAAACCTAAGACCTGTAGTTCACTGATATGCCTCTAGTCAGCATGATAGGTTAGAATACAGAATGAAATGGAGTATCTGAAATACCAGTACAGTCATAGCAAATGTGTACAAGTGTCAGGTGTGCCACCCCATCATATGTAGAAATGTAGAAACAGTCAGGTGTGCCCCCCAAACATTTCTAGAAATGTAGAAACAGTCAGGTGTGCCCCCCCAATCATATGTAGAAATTTAGAAATAGCCAGATGTGCCCCCCCCCCATTTTTGTGTAGAAATGTAGAAACAGTCAGGTGTACCCCCCAATCCTGTGTAGAGATGTAGAAATAGTCAGGTGTGCCCCCTCCAATTTTGTGTAGAAATGTAGAAACAGTCAGGTGTGCCCCCCTACAACCCTATGTAGACATGTAGCAACATGTATGTATAGATATAATACCAGTGGAGCACAGATGCCCAGAGGTGGCCAAGGTAGCAGGATAGATTGTAGCATTTGCACAATATGCAGGTATGTGTGTGTTAGGGTGGTGTGTGTTTCACATTGTGTGAGAGTTGTCAGTATGTATGCATGTTGAGGTATGACCTGGTGGCCATTGCCCAACACTGCTGATGACAGGGCCAAGTCCTCACAACTGCAGTGCTAAAGACGATTCCCACCAGTATAACACATGGTAGCAGTAAGCCATTGTAAATGTTTGGTGGTAATATGTGTCACCATCTGAAAGATTGACACAGCATGCCTGTTGAGCTAGACATACAAGCAGTACACAGGGGAAAGTACCCCAGACATACAGTATATATTGTGTAACTGTGAAATGGACACACCCTTGGAATTATACAAACAGGTATGCATCACATTATCTGGTCCTGTAGTAGGGGATACAGGTGTTGTCTGCCCGAACACTTTCAGATCACAAAGGAGGTAGGACTGATGTATTGGGAAACAGCTGATGTACCTGCACATGCCAGCATAACTGGAATGCCCCATGAATATCTGTGTGTCAGATGCAAGTAGTGTCCATAGCACACATGCACTGAGCTCACCCAAACACTACCCACAGGTACTTCTCTGGTCGTACCCCTGCTGTGGGGATGGGTACAATATGACACCACCTGTACATGGCAATAGCAAAAGAATGCAGCATGCTATGCAGGTGTCCTATGCAGGTGTGTTCCTAGCTGTAGATAGCACCCTGCTAGAATCCAAACCACCTGATCAAGACTGATAGAAGGTATTGGCATGAACACCTAGCACACCTACCCTGTCACCCCAGGGGTAATATACTGTATGGCGGTCAGAGACTGTAGGACTGACAGAATGCAACGGCCTTCCAAATCTTGCCCACATCAACACCAAATAGCCCACAGGCCTCTGCCAAAGGCCTCTGTCTCACACATACTGCCAATGCATGTTATGTCATGGACACCCAAATAACAACATAACACACTCCACATAAGCCATATGCAAGGTCATGTGGGCAAACCACAGTAACATGTCCACCATGTCCCACTACATGAACTGTGGGCCAACACCAAAACACAGCTGTGATGCTGCAATAACCTTAGGGAAAGTATCAGAGAATGTATGCGTAATGTATGGAAGAGGATAGAATAACAGAGGGGGGTGTGGGATCATGGGTAGCATGGAATGTGCAAGATCCGACACAAAGCTGTGTATCCTTGGTTGCAAACACATAAATGGGTGGCTACACACCTGGCTGTACACCACAATAGGGGTAATGTCCTGACTCATGACCACTGCCTCTGGATAACCTGTGCAAATCTGTACAGCTGTGAGGTATTGCCACAGCAAGATAAGGCCATACTGTCATGTCGATGGATGTACAAATATGGGATATGCTGCCAGCACTGTACCAAGGTGCTGAACCGGATACACAGACCCAGCAGCAAGTGTCTACAGCTCCCCCTCCAGAATGGCATAACTTACCATGAATATGTAGATGTCTGCTCACAGTACTGGACACAGTTGCAGTTACCCTTGTCCCCAAGACATCACTGTGAGCAAGAGTGTCCACCTGACAGTACATGAGGACAGAAAACATTACAGTGTATAACAGTTCACATGTTCACATGTCTGAATATCTCTGCTAACAGCAGTACCATGTAGCTGAAGTAGCACAGACACAATCACATACAGTACACACTATCCCTCTGCACAGTTTGTCCCCATATTACCAAATGATCGAAGGATACCTTGCAGAAACAGTTTGCTACCTGTAGGTATACAACACAAAGGTCTGCACTGGAGTACAAACTACCTGGAATCAATCCACACATTCAATACAGAAGGGCATACTGGGCATGCTCACACACTTAGAGGAATGAAGGCAATGTCAGACAACAACATGCTGAAAGGTCATACTGGGCATGCTTACACACTGCCCATGTCTGCAAACAACAGTGGACCATACATTTCTGGCAGTTGCAGATGTTAGTGCATACACTCCTCATTATGCACCAGTCATGTTTTGCACACACAGTGGATAGGAATACAGACATATATCCAAGGACAACACACTAGAATAAGCCAAAAGTAGACATACATAGATGTGTGAAAGAGAGTGACTGTAACAAAGAGCCATCCATTATGAGGTCTGTACCACCCAGCACACAGCCAAATGGCTACAACCACATGAGGTGTAAATGTTACTCACTGTAGACATTAGCCACCGGTATCCGTCAGCATTACAGACTATGTGGTTCAAGTGCTAGCTGTACAACATGACTGTACAAGGAAGTAGTCATCTAGCAGCTGTATACAGGTACCTGCAGAATATAACCCTGCATGTGCCCGCATGTGATGTGTCAACCTCTAGATGAATGGGTTATGGCCCATGCACACACACTGCCCTCCCTATAGCCCTACTATGACAAGCTTGCTGGGGTCATTCACTTTGAAATACACCTGTGGTAAAAGTGTAGCCCAGTAATCTCTGTGGTGCGTCCTATAACTGATACTGGTGTAGTGTGATAAACTAGTTACATAGAAGTTCTAATCCCAGACATTGCAACTGTATGTGTCTCTGTCTGTGTAAAGAGCAATGCTTTTTAAGTTAGTCACACTCATTACAAATCAAATGCCCTACTTTGGCAAGGCTGCTGATGTCATTCACTGTGAAATGCACCTTTGGGAAAGGTGTAGCCCAGTAATCTCTGTGGCACGTCCTATAACTGTGTACTGCTGTAGTGTGATAAACTAGTTAAATAGGTGTTCTAATCCCAGACATGGCAACTGTATGTGTCTTTGTGTGTGTAGAGCACAATGCTTTCTAGGCTAGTCACACACACTACAATTCAAATGCCCTGCTTTGGCAACACTGCTGCTGTCATTCATTGTGAAATACACCTTTGGGAAAGGTATAACCTAGTAATCTCTGTGGTGTGTCCTATAATTGCACACTGCTGTAGTGTGCTAAACTACTTAGATAGCAGTCCTAACCCCAAACATGGCAACTGTGTGTGTGTGTGTGTGTGTGTGTGTGTGTGTGTGTGTGTGTGTGTGTGTGTGTGTGCGTGTGCGTGTGTGTGTTTGTCTCTCTGTGTAGAGACCAATGCTTTTCAGGCTAGTCACACTCACTACAAATCAAATGTTCTGCTTTGGCAAGCCTGCTGATGTCATTCACTGTAAAATACACCTTTGGGGACAAAGTACTCCAGTAATCTCCATGGTGTGTACTATAACAGTGTAATGCTGTAGTGTGATATATAGCCCTGGTAGGGGTTCTATTCTTACACATAGCAGGTGTGGATGCTTGTGTGTGTGTTTCTATGTCTGAGTAAGGAGCAATGCTTTTTTGGGTAGTCACACTTACTACAATTTAAGTGCCCCACTTTGGTAAGCCTGCTGATGTCATTCACTGTGAAATACACCTTTAAGGAAAGAGTACTCTAGGTGCATCCTATAAAAGCGTAATGCTGTAGTGTGATATAGAACTCTAGTAGGGGGTCTTTTTCCACGCATGGCAGATGTGGATGTGTATTTCTATGTCTGTATAGGGAGCAATGCATTTTAGGCTAGTCACACTCAGTACAATTCAAATGCCCTACTTTGGCAAGCCTGTTGATGTCATTCACTGTGAAATACACCTTTGGGGAAGGTGTAGCCCAGTAATCTTCTTGGTATTGTCTATAATTGTGTACTGCTGTAGTGTGATAAACTAGGTTAGGTAGGAGTTCTAATCACAGACACGACAACGGTGTGAGTGTGTCTGTGTATGGAGCATTGCTTTTTAGGCTACTCACATTCACTACTAATCAAATGTCCTTCTTTGGCAAGCCTGCTGATGTCATTCACTGTGAAATACACTTTTGAGGAAAGAGTACTCCAGTAATCCTGTGGTGTGTCCTATAGCAGTGGAATGCTGTAGTGTTATATAGATCTGTGGTAGGGGTTCTATTCCCACACATGGCAGGTGTGGATGTTTGTGTGTGTATTTCTATGTTTGTGTAGGGCACAATCCCTTTTTAGGCTAGTCACACTCACTATAATTCAAATACCCTACTTTGGCAAGCCTGCTGATGGCATGCATTGTGAAATACACCTTTGGGGAAGGAGTACTCCAGTAATCTCTGTGGTATATCCTATGACAGTGTAATTCTGAAGTGTAATATAGAACTCTAGTAGGGGTTCTATTCCCACACATGGCAGGTGTGGATGTTTGTGTGTGTGTGTGTGTGTGTGTGTTTCTATGTCTGTGTAGGGAGCAATGCTTTTTAGACTAGTAACACTCACTACAATTCAAATGCCCTACTTTGGCAAGCCTGCTGATGTCATTCACTGTGAAATACAACTTTGTGGAAGATGGAGCCCAGTAATCTCCGTGGCACATCCTGTAACTGCACTGCTGTAGTGTGATAAACTAGTTAGGTAGGAGTTCTAATCCCAGACATGGCAGATGTGTTTGTGTGTGTGTGTGTGTGTGTGTGTGTGTGTGTGTGTGTGTGTGTGTGTGTCTGTCTTTGTCATTCGTATGTGTGGAGGTGGATGTGTGTGCAACAACTGGACTCATTGTGGATTGGGTTTTGCAAATTTCTTATATGGTGGCCCTAGTATATGTCACAATGTCCACCTTACAGTGATAACAGATGTGAAATAGCTGAGAGGCTGAGGTGCAAATCCATACCCCAACATGTGACATCAAGGCCTGATGAACAAAGTTAGTAACCCTTGTATTACCCAGAGAACACTCTCAACCCATGTCTCATACACATATAATTGCACTATTGTCCAGCACACTGACGTCCCACTCACCAGACTGAACAAGGAGAAGGTCACTGTAAGCTGCCTGTCAGGTGCCAGGATCCGCCACATAACGCAAGCACTCAGGTCACTCCAAAGCAAGTACAAGTATGACTCCGTCATTGTCCATGCCAGTGTGAATGACCTGAGACGTACCTCCCTGGACTACATGAAAAAAGACATAGAGGAGCTCTCTGACCATGTAGCCCAGGCTGGTATAACCCTGACCTTGAGTAGCATCTTGCCCTCACCAAGAATGATGCCACAGTATAAAGACAAAATGATCAGGTTCAACAATTGGCTAAAGTATTGGTGTCATTCAAAGGAGATGCAGTGTCTGCCAGCCTGGGATGACATGCTCGACAAGCCACGTTGCTTCGCTAGGGACGGCTTGCACCTGTCACCCTTAGGCTTTCATATACTCACCAAGGCTCTTGCCACCCCTATAGTGCCTTTTTTAGGCAAGGCTCAAAGGACAAACCCACCTCCATAGACAACCCAAGGATAAAAAAACTAAAGGTAATGCTACTCAATGCCAGAAGTCTAAACCTCAAGATGCACACACTTGAGGCTCTCCTCAGTATGGAGAAAATCGATGTCCGTGCAGTAACAGAAACCTGGTTCAAGGCTCCTGAGAGCACCCCAGCACTACCAGGTTATAACTCATACCATGCGTTTCGGCCCCAAAACTCGGACCGAAGCACAAAAGGAGGCGGAGTATCTATATTCATCAAAGATACCTACACCTCCAGGTTAGTGGCACTGCACGAAGCATCGGAAACCATCCATGTGCAACTGTCTTTCAGTTTGTAGCCTGCTACAGAACACCCTCCCTATTACAGGAACCCCACTTGGCATTCCTGAGAACACTGGAGAATATGAAGGTCTCTCCAAACACTATGTTATTGTGTGACTTCAACTACCCAAGCATTGACTGGGGAAACTACTCAAGCCCAAACACCCTCGCCCAACGGTTCCTTGAATTTCTAAACTCTAACGCAATGGAAAAACTGGTCATCACTCCCACAAGAGGGAACAACATATTGGACCTGGTCATCACCAACATGGGAACTCTATGTTCCACACCAGAGGTAAACCCCTCATTGGTAAGATCAGACCATAAACAAATTTCCCTGGACATCCATATCCCGTCCCCACCCCCAGCCAAGGAAATCACTGTAAAGAATTTCTCAAAAGCCAACTTTGCACTTCTCAAGACTGAGGTGGCATCCTTCAAAGCCCCTGGGCCAGAGGATAATACAGCCCAATCCAAAGAATCCTTTACAAATGCATTCTATGAACACCTGCAGGAATGCATGGATCATGCTATCCCAAATAAAACTAAGACTCACTCCTCCAAAAACAGGAGACCGGTCTGGTGGACCCTGGTCATAAATAAGCTATACAACCGAAGGAGGAAGCTACTACATGACAGAGCAAAATCCCGAAAAGGGAAGGCATATCTGATCAGTATTAGCAAGAAACTTCGATCCCTCATAAAATCATCAAAGGCCAGCTTTGAAATAAAAATTGCCCTAGACACTAAAGATAATCACAAGGCCTTCTTTAGTTATGTCAGGAACATGGGCGGAAACTCCCAGATATGCTCTGAATTGTTGCATAATGGTACAAAATATACCGAACCTACAGACATAGCCAACATCCTGGCAGACAGATTCAGCGCAAACTTCTCCTCCCCTTCCCCCCCAAAGGAGCAAATGCCTTTTCCAACTGAATGTAACCTCCCTGACATCACAGATGCACAGGTGAAAGCTGCCCTCTCCAAAGCAAAAAACACAGCATCTATGGGACCGGACGGTGTCCCAGGCTGTGTCTTACATGAACTCCAAGAAAAACTGAACCCTCATATTAAGTCACTGTTCAAACTTAGCCTTACTACAGGATATGTACCCAAAGAATGGCGTACAGCTGCAGTGGTCCCACTCCACAAAGGTGGTGCCACAGCGGACCCC
This sequence comes from Protopterus annectens, assembly GCF_019279795.1. Lineage (NCBI taxonomy): Eukaryota > Metazoa > Chordata > Ceratodontiformes > Protopteridae > Protopterus > Protopterus annectens. The sequence continues at coordinate 516,357,089 of NC_056742.1, read as the reverse complement.
GGAAACTATTGCCCCATAAGCCTGACTAGTCTGGTCTGTAAAGCTATGGAGCGTATTATCATGGAACTCATAAACAAAGACATTGGGAGCCTCCAGACACTAGACCCTACCCAATTCGGCTTTGTTAAGGGTAGATCTTGCCTCTTAAACCTAGTTGATTTCTTTGAACTCAACTAGGTTTGATCAACTATCAACTAAATCATCTAGGTTAGGGCAGTTAGCCTAGTACTAATCTATGAACCTATGAACCTATGAAACAGTTACCAAAGCCATAGATGAGGGCAGGGTAGTCCACACAGCCTACCTGGACCTCGCAAAAGCCTTCGACACAATACCCCACTCGGGCGTCATAAATAAGCTTACCAGCTTAAATATCAACCCCTATATCACAAGATGGGTTGCAAACTGGTGGAGAGATAGAACCCACATGGTCAGAATCGCAGGTGCCATGTCCGAGTCCAAACCAGTTACAAGTGGCATCCCACAGGGCTCAGTTCTGGGACCTCTCTTGTTCGGTATATACTTCTCTGAGGTTCAGGCTAACACGGGGGGATTATGGCTGACAAAGTTCACAGATGACTGCAAACTGGGTGCCATAATTGAATCTCCAGCTAATACAAGCATCCTCCAAAAGGGTCTCATAGAGATGGATGCTTGGTGCCAGAGCCACGGCCTCAAGCTAAATGCTAAAAAGTGCATAGTCATCCCCTTTGGGAAAAACAAGGTGCCCACAAATTACCACATAAGTGGTGATCCATTAAGTACAGAAGAAGTAATTAGAGATTTGGGGACCAACATAGATAGTAATCTCTCCTTTGATAATCACATTGCCAAAGTGGTTAGAAAGACCTTCTATATAGCCCACCTTATCACGAAAGGGTTCACATCTAGATCAAGAGAGGTCAATGTGCCCCTCTACTCATCACTCATCAGGCCCATAATTGAATACAATGCCCCTTTTGGGATGTACCTTACCCGACACCTGCAGCAACTGGAGATACTCCAAAAGTACCTCACCAAGAGGATCATGGGCTACAAACAGATGTCCTATGCAGCTCGACTAAAGAAACTCCAGCTCTTCTCAGTTGCTTACCACCTACTCAGAGGTGATCTATGCCTGACGTACAAAGCCATGTCAAACCCAGAATTAATGGACATGCTCCATCTCAAAAAATCAAAGTCCCTTAGAGCTACATGCTCCAGGGACCTAAACCTCAGCAGAAAAATAAATAGGGCATGCTGGAGGGACAGATTCATTTCCCAGAGGCTCCCCTCACTCTGGAACAGAATCCCAATTAATGTTAGACATAGCCCCTCGCTGACCCTCTTCAAGCGAAACCTGGATGCGTGGATGGGAAATCGCAAATTCACCCCTGGGATCTCTTCTGTGTCCCTGCTAGACAGAGGCACAGTAAACTAATCTTAAAAGGGTACCTTCTGTGACCTACTTTACAGAGGCACAGTAGGCTAATCTAATAGGGAGGCGGAAGCCAAATACACTCTGGCTAGGCTTATAAATGCCCTAGGGCAGATAGCCTAGTATCTACCTATGAACCTATGAACCTATACACACACAAACTTGCATAGGGAACAACTGCTATGTTGGTAGTACCCTGCAAATTGCCCACTGATAGTAATCATGGTGTGATTACAGTGGGCCACAGAGGCATGGCACCCTGTCCATCAGTCCAATAGGCACATACATGCAGACAGTGCACCTTCCCTATGTTCACCACTGGACACCGGGAAAACACCCGTGGTGCCATCAAATGTGACCCACAGAGAACATACCATGTCTTAAAGACATGCCCTGTATGGACAGATGCCACTGACACCAGGGAATACCTGTATCATGCTATCAATGTAGGTGCAGGGTCAACCTGCTGTCCATTAACAGTTCCCGCCACATGAGGCCAGGACTGGCACATCTGATGATAACAATCTGTGTACATAACATGGGCCAGACACCCCAGGTACAGTTCCACATGTCACTGTACATGCATTTGGGATGTGTGCACATCCCAGATATTGTCCATGTCATGGACTAAGGAACACATATATGGCAAGCAATGCACAGCAATGGCCACACACAATAGTTACCCAGGTGACTGGATGGTAAATACAATACCCACCTGTGTGAGCCAATCCTGACACTACACCCCTGAGCCACACTGCAAACCATTGTCATGTGGCCTGATGCTAAGGTATACCTATCACCTAGCCTTGTATAGCCATCTGGCACAGTCGACCACTACACACCCGTAAACAATGCACCCATGCATGTCAGTACTGGCATCATGTGTGTGTGTGTGTGTGTGTGTGTGTGTGTGTGTATGTGTGTGTGTGTGTGTGTGTGTGTGTGTGTGTGTGTGTGTGTGTGTGTGTGTGTGTGTGTGTGTGTGTGTGTGTGTGTGGTGTATGATGCCTATGACCACATTCACACTCACTACAACCCCCATTGGCATACTGAAGCATGCTGTCTGATGTCAGACACATCCACATACCCTTTGCCCATATAGCCTCCAGATAACCCCTGTGGTGCATGTGATACCTGCACAGTACTGTACTGTGGCAATCTAACTAATGATGAGTTATATTCTGACCCTGCCATGTATGTCAATGTGTGTGGGTCCCTGAGAGAGTGTGGCTGTGTTGACGCTGACATGTGTTCATGCAGACAGGCACATGTACTACACCTACCATATCACTGTTGCAGATGTCACTCACCATCACATATACGTTTGGAGGGCTCCTCAACATGTAACCTATGTGGAGCATCCAATAACTGCATAGACATGTGAAAGCAATACATAGTCAGCCAGGGGTTTGATACCCTGTACTGGTAGGTGTGTGACACAAACATGCTTACATTTTACTCTCCTACCCCTCCCTGACTTATTTTTGCCTCTGTCTGCCTCTCTCACTCCCTCTCTGGTAGATGTGGAGAATTACACCTGCTTTGCTTAGGCAGCAGCATGTGTATTTTAAGTGATGCTCATGATCAGCTGATGGCCTCTGCACGAACTGCAGCTCTCCTCTAGATGACTGCATGTGGAACAGCTGTGGTAACATTCCTATAGCCAATTTCATGGAAACACACTCCAGTATCTAAGAACATCATGTTGGTGTTGGGCCTTTTCATTCACTGTGAGTAGAACCTAGATCTGTTGTTTAGCAAACAGTATCACAGATGGATTGGGGATTTACCTCTAACAACACACACTGTGGAAACAGGCCAAGACACAGGAGGGGGATGTGCCTGACTTGACTACAGACTATAAGTGCTGCTATACTGCATTTGGAGTAATGTTGGTTTAACAGGGTGTGTGTGGATATGGCTGTCCTACATGTTCTAATACCTGTCATGTCAGTGCTATGTTTATGAGGAAACCCCCATCTGTAGGGTCATCTGCAGACTGGGCAGTGTGTGGTGCCTTATGTTTCTTGTGTTACCCACAGAGCACCTATCTGTGAACTGCAGAAGCATAGTGTGAGGATTGCAGTCAGTACATGGTGACAGCCGTGAGTGTTACTGACTTCACATCTCTCATAGGACATATGTTGCAACAACGCCTGTTACAACAGTAAATGTATGAGGTTATCACAGCAACATGTCAATATTGGCCCTGTGTTTGTGGCTTCAGCCACAACTCTGTCAACCTTTGTACATATGTCATGCTGTAAGAGGTGCATATGTTCTGTACATCATATTTATTGACATTGTATCTGATAACAAGCCAGTGAAATATCAGACTGCTACAGATGTTATGTATAGTAGGGGTTATATTTGAGGACATAACCTGGGCATTCTGTGGTTGTGTGTGCAGTACTGAGGTCTGTGTACTTATGATGATTGTCAACAGTGTGTGTATTGCGAATATGTACCTTGGCCTGTGTACAGACTGTGTTAGATGTCATTGCTCTTGGTCCTGTTCTATCTGATGTTTCATGCTGCTCCATTGTATGTTACCCTATCAACGTACATGTTTGTAGGGCCAAGCACACACATGTCCCATACCACAGACAGGCATTGGACCACACTGTGTAATGGCCCAGTATATGTAGAGTTAGTGTGCGGGTGGCAAATATGAGGATGGTGTTGATCAGATAGTCCAAATACTGTAATATTGCACTAGCTTAACATATGTGGCTGTGGCTGTGTTCACATTGGATCTGGTTATGCACTTTCACACAGGTGTCTGTTACTCAATGCTGTGACATGCCTGTAGAGCCTGCTATATATGCAGGTACATGTGTATTCCTGTATAGGAAATGTAGGCTAGTGTTGTGGCAGTCTGCCTGTAACCTGCACAATGCTTTGTTACATGCCTAGCAGCTTAGTGTACTTATCCAGTTAGATGTTATGTCTAGATACTTGCCAGATGTACTGCTGCTGGGCCACTATAACAGTCATGTATGTCAGACAAAGCAGTGGGATGCTGTACAAGTGTATGTCACTAACTATTGGGTAGTATGTGGCCATGGCACCTCTGTACCAGTGATTATTTTGTGTCAGGACAGACAGGGGTGTGTGAATGCATAACCTCTGGGGGCAAATGTATACCAGTATTTACGTGATATACCCATCTACATGGCTGTTAATGACCACATTGTCAGGATTGGTCCACATGTCTTGCACTAAGGGGTTCTGTGTATACCTCTGGACTCACCAGAGTGTGTCAGACTGTCCACATATATTTCCCATATCTCTGCTGTAGTCCACAGCAGCATTACAGTGCTAGCAGTGGTACTGTACTATAATGTCCTTAGGATGTCTGTCATTAGCCAATGATGCACATGTTAAAAGCAGATGTGACCTTCCACACACAACATTTTTGTGAACACAATCCCTATTACAGTATCAATAGTCTACAAATATACTTGCAAAACATAACTGACATCCCCTTTCAGTAAGAGGTTGGGACTATTGGGACTGAGGTAGGGCTCCACTCCATGTTCAGGACAAATGGTGAACATATATGTATATATCATTATCCATATATCTATTTAAATATATACACATTTACATATCGACATACATAGATGGATATTTATATATATATATATATATATATATATATATATATATATATATATATATATATATATATATATATATATATATATATATATATATATATATATATATATATATATATATATATATATATATATATATATATATATATATATATGCACATATAAGTATATATACATATATAGTGACAGTAATAGGTATATCAGAATAGATATGTGTACATTATAGTTATAGATATCTATATATATAAATAATAAGCATGTGCATGCACATATTATGTATATATGCATTATACATACATACATATATATATATATATATATATATATATATATATATATATATATATATATATATATATATATATATATATATATATATATATATATATATATATATATATATATATATATATATATATATATATATATATATATATATATATATATATATATATATATATATATATATATATATATATATATATATATATATATATATATATATATATATATATATATATATATATATATATATATATATATATATATATATATATATATATATATATATATATATATATATATATATATATATATATATATATATATATATATATATATATATATATATATATATATATATATATATAGCTATATATATATGTATATATATATATAGACATATATATATATATATATATATATATATATATATATATATATATATATATATATATGTGTGTGTGTGTGTGTGCACATATGAAGAGATGTATACTCGGCCATATATATGTTGCACTATAGAGATGTGTATACAGACATATGTATGAGTATACATGTATATGTACATGTAAACATATATCAATCTATTATATGTATATATCCATATTTCTGTCATGTGTAAACCTCACGGTTGTGTATACCCTCCCAGCTGTATCTCACCCTATGTATCCGCTATGTGTATATTATGCTAAAACAACATATGTGATGCAACGGTCATATTAATCAGAAGTACTACACAATTGTGGAAGTAAAGGCAATTGTTCAATACTACTCAGTATGTGTATTGACAGATATATTGGTAAAACACCAGCTGTCTTTGCAGTGGTCATTGCGTAGTGGTTAAGTGTTGTGACAATAGTATACAGGGTCTTGGGTTCAAGACCTGCAAGGGCTGTTGATTTTGTTGCTGAACAGAATAAGGGCTGTCAGATACAGAGTGGTTAAGGCAGTTTTGAGCAGCTTTAAGTGGGTTTGTGTGGGTTTGCACAAAGCTAAGCAGTGCTAAGCTATGGGTAAATGTACGGGCACTTACACAGTGAAGGCTTCACTTACCAGTGTGAAATCAGCTCAGCTGTTATATTGCAACAATGTTGATACTTGCTAAGCATGATTTAGCCCTGGTAACCAGTTCACACCACCTAGTCTGATAACATAGCAGGGTAATGACATCTGTAATACGTGTAAGTAATGCCATGTACATTACATGTGCCTATGTGCTGTCATTACAGTAGCAAGGGGTGTGAGTGTCATGTGTGGGACACTGACGAGGCCTGCACAGCAATGTCATCCATGTGAATATGTTACATACCAGTGTAGTAGCTCAGGGTAAGTGCTGTCAGACTGGCATATAGTGTATCATGGCGGTACTACTGTTGACACTGCTTACCCAGGCAAGTGCAGAGTGCTAAATATAGTACTGAAAACAGGCACACCTGCAGGTATAGCTAGACTCTGGGGCCTCCCTGTTGTATCCATGGTATGTGAGTTGTGTCACAGTATATAGCCCCTACTGGGTAATGATGTGACATGTGGAATGTAACTTTAGACTACCGTCTGTACAGCACATGTTAGTGAGCCCTTCTGACATGTTGTTATGGCATACATATTGTTGTCAAACGTCTGTCTGTCAACACACTCATCCTACTGCATAGCTACTTGTCAAGCTGATGACTGTCAGTCCCTGTACAGATGTGCAGATAGCAGGTATCCAGCTGGGATATGTACAGGCAACCTAAGCTTGACTGACACTGACATATCTGCCCAGCTGTGTAAGAATTGGCACATATAGGAGATGACACCCTGTATGCATCACATGTCACGGATACCTTCACTACACTACCACAGTCAACAGAACATACTTGGGTACAGGTCTCCATCACAGACACTAACCATGTGTTGTAATGCATGTTGCATACATGTAAACTTGATCACCTCAGTGGCCATGTGCAGGAGGCACCTGGAGGACTTGCTGATGCATGTCATTCTCACCCTGAGGGTCACCACAGTAGTGTCTGTCAATAGATTTCCTGCTGCCACCTGGCAGGTGGCAGAATACCACTATACACACAACCCATACACAACCCATCTCTTCTTGGATAACAGCTAGGTACACAGCTATGACCACCTGCAGTGATGCACCCCTGTACTGACACATGTCTACATGTGCATGACTGAGTATAGCAGTGTCTGTGTGTCAGCACACCTGTACTTGGGAATTCCATGAGGGCCTTCACAACCACCACAACACCCATTGCCATAGTCAGTTATAGCTGCTGCTGTATGGGACATTACATGTACCCTGTTAAGCTCCCTTCCATACCAGCTACATGAGCCTTGCAGTACCAGCACAACAGTGCTGTAAAAATGGGTTGATAAGCATGGGATACCCATTGTGTTCTTGCAATTGTGTGTATGTGTGCATGTCCGTATATCTGTAAGGTACAGCATTCTGAGGCCGCATACTCCTATTAACATACCCATTGCCACACAGTAGTACAGATAGTGTTGTTGCTGACCGTAGGTGAGGCATGACAATGCAACACCCTACTACACGTGTGGCATGTGCAATAGCTGCATATCCCTGTAGTACCACTGTTTGGGCATACTATGGGTTGTATCGCAGACGTGGCCAATGTATGATGGTGGGTATGGCAGAGTGTCATCATGGGTTTCAGGGAGTACAATATCCACTGGGGGATGTGGGTGTTGTGTACACTGTCATTACACCAAGGTACACCCGGTATATGTTCCATGTACCACATTATGGTTACCACTGTCACCATCAACCATACAGGGAACTGATACCACAATCCAGGCCAGTTATTCATGTGCTGTGTGCAGCCTACCTGTAACACAATGGACACACGGTCAAGTTAGTTAGCAGTGATAGGCCCTGGTATCTCGGATGAGTGTCTGCCTGTTATGTGTCTGTTAATGTGTATATGAAGGTATGTCACACTATGTATTATTCATATACACCCATTACATCCCCCATTAGCATACTATACATGTCTGGGGATGTTCTGCATGTAACATGTAACCTGGCTCACACCTCACCCTAAAAGCTGTGTGGTGTGTGCAATGTAAGCCACACACTTCAGTATCACTACATACCTAGGTAGGGGTCTAGTCCCAGTGTTGCCAAGTAACAGTGTGCATGTATGTGGATGGGTCTACATCAGGTTGTAGGGTATACACTCCCCAGTGGGTCACCTGTGGTATGTGTTCAACTATACCATAGATATGTCACAGCCATGGTGTCACCACAGTGCTGTACCCTATTGTGGAATATGACTGCAGATCATACTCATGCTGACACATGTACACCTACAACACAAATGGATAACATTATAGAAACCACAATCAACCAGTGTTACTAGCAGCTATAATGCATCATTGCAGGACAGCTACACTACCTGACATATATGCATTACACTTCACTCCTTACAACATGTTACACTGCAGTACTGTGATACACTGTAGTAAAGTCACTCTCTGCATCAGAACAATATTAGGCTGTCCCTGCATTGATGGTATGGATGGTAGGGATGTGGCACAGATATCATCATATGCACAGGGTGTGCTGTTGGTTTGCCAGAGGCTGATGGTGGGCCATACATTTGACACCATGTGTGTGGGTGAGGGGTGTACTGAGGTGAGCTGGGCATGATGATGTGGTGTGTGTAGGTATGAGGTTGACATAGGTGTGCTTGTATAGTGTGTGTGTGGGTACCCATGCAGACAGTTCTTCCAAGCGGCTGCCCTACACAGGTGTTTATGGACAGCTTGCAGACCATACCTGGCAGGGTGTGCAGTTTACTGCCTCCGGCCATGGACACATGGATTGTGCCTGCCAGGTGTTCCATGTACAGGCCTCGATGTGCTACTCTCACCTGCCGATGACAAATGTCCACTGGTACCAGGTCCCTCCTGGGACTGGCCATAACCACGTGCATGTGGCCTGCTGTGGTATGGACAGCACCCCCCTGCACTGCCAGGGCTGGTACTGCCACTACTGGAGCCCCTTGGTGTCCTAGCATGTCCACGTTGAATGCCAGCTGTTGGTGTTGATGACCTATGTCCACACAGCTGTCTCCGCATCCCCATCACACGTTCAAGCATGGACATACCATGGGCGATGAGGGCCATCATCTCACCATGCTGTCTATCTATGAGCTCGGTATAAGCACGGATGGCACCAGACAGTTCACGGATGTTGTTGCTTACAGATGTGAGAGCAGCCCTCTACAGCCTCAGGCCCTGTCTGGTGTAATGTTCCATACATGCTTGCGATAACCTGACAACCACGAGCACCCTGGGACATCTGCCTATGTGATGCCCTACCAGACATCTGGCTATGCCTGCTGCGACCAGAGACAGTAGGCATGGTTACCACACTTTCCTGTGCACTGCCACCAAATTCCAGCTGTCCCTCCACTATGGCCACTAGTGATGGAGTATGTATAGGCACTGAAACTGTGTGCAGAGTTGGGGTGGCCAAAAGGGGGATGTCAAATGATGGCGCAGTGTCATCCCCTGACAACACCACCTGTGCCTTAACAGTACTATCATTATCTTCTGTATCTGTATGGACACCAACATCAGATTGCATGCAGGAGGGACCCTGACCCACTTCGCCACCTGTGGGGGAAAACAATAAACACAATTTAAAACCTGTACAGCATTGCCTAACAGTACACACACACACACACACACACACACACACACACACACACACACACACACACACACACACACACACACACACACACACACACACACACACACACACACACACACACACACACACCCATAATACCTACCTGTCTGTGACTTTAACGACATTCCCACATATATGTCCCATGTGTACCCCACCCTGCACCACACTTGGTAACATACAAACATTGATACCACTCATTAACATATCAGTCCTCTAAATGCATACACAAGTGATCACAACACAAGACCTGTTACTACATTACATGCCTGACCTGTGTGTGTAGTGGTTTTAGATGGCCTCACTGCTGTCATTCTGTGTTCACCCTGTGTATGCCCAGACATCATGAGCATGTGTGGGCTAGTATGTTCTATCCATATTATCATGCACTGGTGTGTCATGTGTATGTAATGCTCAGTACATGCCAGATATGCTTCTCAGTCAGCCTATCATGTGACACCTGCAATATTTGGATACATTCCCTGGTGTTGACTAGTACTTCCCCAATGCATCTGTAGTGCTGCATACGTGGGTTGCAGGTGACTTCTCTGCTGAATGCGATATTAAGGGTGTACCCGGTGTCTACCTTCCCTCTCAATGCCTGTTCCATGCTACAGACCATATTATACTATCAGCTGTCCTGTGCTACATACATGACAAGTGTTCCTGGTGTGTAATGTGGCAGTCCATGTCCATGTACTGCATGATATCAGAGGGTGGTACTGCTGTATGAACAACATGCAATCACACATGTGCATACATGGCCAGCCACAAAAACACACACATCCACACACGCATCCGACATGCATCAACCTCCACCCACTTCACCAGAGTGACCCCACAGACAAACTAACTACCCACCAGGATGCACACACACACACATACAGGTGAGGTTGCACAATGAGAGTAGACACAGTCCTCCTATTACCCCTCTGTCAACCTGCATAACATATGGTATCCAACAGCACGAAATACAGCTATAGTCAATAAATGCTAGCAACAGTATACATGTGTGTGATGCATGTGCTGTGTCACTAGGTGAAGCCCCTTCCCCTGGATACCACTGCACCCATGTATACAGTATTGCTGTGCACCTGTCCTGCACCCTGCCATGTACTGTGCACCACATCTCACAGGTGTGTAGCCCATTGCTGAATGTGTACTACTGTGTTGGTTATGTCAGTTTTAATGTTCACAGCCCCTATGTTTTCCAGGAACACATACCTGGCATAATATATGGACACATGTCATTTGTGGATGCCTGATGTCTGATTCACAGCTCTCAACATCAGTGGACCATGTATGATCAATCCAATACTCATACACTGACAACCATCAGAGCATACCGTGGCTATGGGGGGTGTACACACCCTTATTGATATGACACACCCATCCTTGATCTGCCATGGGACCACATCACCGCATATCTTAACAGTACATGAGCTCAATATGTGACATATGTCCTGCACTTTCACATGCAGTATCTACAGAATATGTTAGGTGTGTGGATGCTGACCATGATGCATACACACGGTGTGAGCATATGTGTGCTCACCCTTATCATGACTGTTTGTCGCACCTCTTATGTGTACTACAGCAGTCACTAATCCTGACAGGGGTATACCAGTGTTGGCCATTTGCCAGTGTATGTTCAGTCTGCCCTACACATGTCCCCCTAATCTGAATGATTGCAAGGTCTACTCATGTGCACATCCCTTGGTGTTCAGACACTGCTGTCACTATTACTGTGGGGGTAGGGTTACAGCTGCCACAGGTCCTGTACCTGACTATGTGCAGATACAGCCATTATTAACATCCTTAGGATCCCTGCTGCAGTGCACTGGTGTGTCATGCTGACACCCCCCTCCTTCAGCCCTTTTGCAGCTGCATGACAAGTAAGCCCTACACATGTGTCACTTTGCAGTGTCCCATAAACTGAACACCACATGTTACAGCCTAGTCCCAGCTGATAATGTGGACCACTGTAATGCCTTATACCATAGTGTATCTCTGCAGCAGTTGCCATTGTCCTACAGGTATATACACTGGTGTTGCACTGTATATGGTTGTTGTTCCAAACTTGTCCCTACTGCAAGCCATGTCTACCACCATTATGTTACTCCCTGTGGACACATTCCGCAATGACAGGATGTTAGTTATCATGCAGGTGTCTGACATACCCTTCCAATACCCCATCATGGTCACCCCTGTGATGCTGTGCATTTCACAGCAGCACTACGTGCACATGTACAGCATGCATTCTGGATAGGTGTTTTAGATGTGTGCATGGAATATACCATTGCCATTACATGCCCAGTGTATTGGCAAGCATCTACATAAACCATACTCACCAGCTACAGGCTGCTACTTTTTTGTTATCCCGGAGGGACCAACATAAGAGGGTGAGAGTTGCAAAGTCAGTAGCCACAACTGTAGCATTGCTACAGGTGGGTGCAGTATTACAATACATCAACAGTACATTTCCACAATACTGCCACATATGGACATCTGTTTATCACTACTATGCGGCAACAAATATATCTATGACATGTCAGATATGCATGATCTGCCTGTACCGATGTGGATGTATGTGCAACAGTGGTCTACAGATGTGCCCTGTGGCCTTACCTACATGATCCTTGGCCAATGTGTAGGTAGCACCCACCTCCACAAAGGTGTCTGGAGGTTGGTGGCTAGCTGAATGGGCAGGTGCCACGAGGCTGGCTAGGAACTCCTCCACATGTGTCAGGGGGGATGGATGGCATGGCCCCTCCCATGGTGAGGTGATCCCCCCAGACTGCAGCAGCACACCGACGGGCATTGCGAAGCAGGTCAGAACAATGATGCCAGACCTACTCATAACTGTAGTTGTGCAGTCCGACATCATTGACCCTGTGGACTAGGTTGTTCCACAGGGTGATCCCCTCTTGCTGATCATGGACAGCCCAGCCAAACAAGGTGGCATTGTGCCATATGAGTCCATTCATCAAGATTTCATTTTCCGCTGCTGTGTAGGCTGGCAGCATTCCATGAGACATCTTGTCTGAAAGACATAAAGATGGACACAGGTGTGAGCAAGTCATGCAGCAAGGTTGCCACAGTTCATAATACACAACACTGTCACCCTGCCCACCATATCAGTGACAACAAACTGTACACACAACTAAATAGGTATGGCTACAACATACCTACCAGTGCGGCAGATATTGTACTGTACCACACTTTGTGCAATGTGTTTGTAGCCATGTTCCCTTTGTGGACACTTTGTGGACACTATCATTGCTGGCCTGTTACAGACTAGTCACCTGCATGCCATTGTCAGGGCCACAATGGTTCCATATATGCCTGTGGTATGCTTGCTATGTGTGTGCGGCACATCTGACATTATGTGTTATTGTGGTTATCTATGCATGCTGTTGGACATGTTCTGGGATTGTGTAGACTATGACTACCAACCTATGTTCTATAACAGTGACACAATAGCATGCATATGTACAATTGGCCAGCAGAACCACCTCTCCAAACTCATCTGCCCATGTTACCAGGCCACATCACATGTATGTCCCACCCTGGGGCCTCCTCATGTACTGGTCCAGCAATACCGTCAGGTGGAACCAACCCAGGGGATGTTATCCCACCCGGGGGCACACACAGACATGATCCTGTCCCCCGAGGTCAGGTCCAGGATCTGTTTCATAGTGGGCTCCACAGACACACGTGGGATGTGCTACATCACCTTGAGGCACCCAGTACACATTCACAGGGTCCACATGCTCTTCCTGCTCAGCCTCTAGGCCAGGCACCTTCAGGACGTGGACTGCTATTGTGAGTAGCAGTGGGTGGGAGGCTTGTTCCCATTGTGTCCATATTGGGGCCCATGGGGCATCCACATCACAGACCACATACACCATCCAGGGTGTTTACCCACCACATGTTTCACATACCACCCCTGTAGACTGTCCTCTAT
>NC_056742.1:516283086-516338086 GCF_019279795.1 Protopterus annectens | reverse complement strand
CAGACAGCTCAGTACTATTACCCTTCCATAAAATGAAAAGGTCGTCCACAAATCTTCTATAAAACATAACCAAGTGTTTAAAAGGACCATCTAAAAGGTATCTTGACTCCCAAACAGACATAACAGCATTTGCATAGCTATTAGAACATGCACTACCCATCGCTACTCCATTTCTTTGCCAATAAATATGATTTCTAAAGATGAAAATATTGTTTTCAAGTACAGTGCTCATTAAACACTGCAATAAATAGATTCTGTCTGAATCAAAAACATTTTTCATTTGCATAAATGTTTTTAAATCTTGTATGCCCAATCCATTGGGAATAACAGTAAACAAGGAGACTACATCTCGTGTAACGAACATAAAATTGTAGCATTTCTTCCTATTGGAATTAAATCTCTGCTCATCATATATCTTATAGATTTCTGATAAACATAACTGCTCAAAGGCATTAATCAAAGCAGTTTGCTTGAGTATAAAAATGCTTGGTTTCCTAAAAGAAAAGTTATTATTATCATTAACCTTTGTTTGCTGAAACATATATTTCAATGATAAATTCCTAGTAAACATCTTTAAATCATATACAATGTCAGTAATATCAGTATCAGAAGTGGGTATAAAAGATAACCCCTTCTCAAGTACTTTCAATTGAAATTCAGAGATTTCGTGTGTAGATAAATTCTTAACTAACGTCTTACTTGCTGAAATGCTTTCTTTATCGTATATGTGCTGGTCGTGTCCTCGTCGAGCTTGCGCTTGTATCTGGTGGTACTCCTGCCTCTGTTCATGCTGGCTTGCCATTTGGTGCCATTCCGGGTCAGAGAATTGTCTCTCAGCGGTAACGGAAAATTCAAACCCATGCTGGGAATGTCCTTAAAAAATGCGCTCCTACTTTCTATGTTGGCTGCATGGGTCTTAGTCAGCGCATCACTGTCTGCTGTCCTGTGTACAACTGCCGTGGTCGTAATAACCTTTCTTTTAGCTCCCATGTCTAAGTTAGAATTAACTTTAGTTGCAGCTACTTCAGCAACGCCATCCATTTGCTCCCCTACTAAATGTTCTCTCACTTCATTTAAATTACATTGTCCCATATGAGGAGCAACATCAAGAATGACTGTAGTGCTTGGTTGAGCTGCAAACATTGTACGGCGTTCAGATTCGTTGGTAACAGTCTCGCGTGGCCAAGTGAAGATGTTACCTAATACGAAATCTTTTCTATCTCTTTGTATCTTTTTTAATTTAATTTGTAACAGTTTCCTTTTATAGGCGGCCACATTATCGATAGTATCAGTCAATAAAGGAGATAGAATAGTACAATCGTATTTATTACAGAGTTCTTGATACTTGCTTTTTAAAACCTCCAGCGTAGCTTCCTCTCGTCTAGTTGCTGCCTGGACAAGCAACTTCAGGTAGCCAAAACCCGTAGCTATATTTAATTGTTGCCATTCAGTAAGTAAAATCGAATCTGAATCCAGTTGAGACAGCATTTTTAATACCCTTAGACCACGGGGTATTATTTTCTCCGTCAGACACACCTCCAAATGAAATTTCTCAAACTGTGTCCATTTGAGTTTGCACATTTCTTTCTCTAAAGATAGCAGATTAGACCTCAAAGCAAGAAAGTCCACTTCTATATCTTCTTCATTTTCCACGATAAGGTCTCTCATCATCAAAGGGTTTACTGAGTGATTAACTTTAGAAATAAAAGAAACTACATCCATTTCGGCCCGTTCTTTATCTACTGTTACTGGTACATAGTCCAATTCTAGTTGTTCAATCTCATTAGCCATATCAAAGATGTTTCTAGGCAAAATGCAGAAAAGTCCAATACAATAAAAACAAGCCCAGAAAACACCAAATACCTCTGCAGATAAAACGCAAAAATGTAGAACAAAGAAAAAACTGCTGAGGTATGGCTCCAGAGTCTCCAAAATCTTTTTTTCAAAAATAAAATAGACACAGTGATATCCAATACGTATGCAGTACTGATTTAATCTCACACAAGCGCTTTCACATCAAGCTTCGTCAGGTGTATATAGAACTACATAAAAACACCTTATATAACAATTCATTCATATCACATGACTTTCAATGAATAAAAATTTAAAAGAACATACCCTTTAATAACTAAAAAATATCTAAAATCTAACTATATATATATACATATAAAACTATATATATATATATATATAATAAATATAATTTTATACATGAAACAATGTACTTAAATTACATATAAATATATAATAAATACAATAGATAAAACGCACATTATTCATATATTACCTACGTAAACACCTTTTTCTAAGCATAGGCTTCATGGGGACAGTGTCATTGAGGCCATGGCCATAATTAGCCCTAAGCATCACAATCCATTTTGCTTCTATTTCTTCCATCTTGGCTCTAATGTCTCCACCCCTTGAGCTATCATATGTCCTACTAACTACTAAGAATTGAAAACTATGGTTCTCTCCCACATTTAAAACATGCTTCGCCAATGCATTTGTACGTGTGCCTTTCCTAATATGGTATATGTGTTCTCTAATTCTTTCTTTCAATGTACGATCTGTCTTACCTATATAAAATTTATTACAGACTACACAATTAGCCAGATATATAACATGACTAGTGTCACATGTTGCACTAACCCTGATATCATAAATATGTCCAGTGTCAGGCTGGAGTACAGAGCCAATTTCAATATTTCTAGAGAAGAATTTGAGACCATTGATAGACACGTCTGAATACATATTAAAGGATACTGAACATTTTCTAAGTGATTTGTATGCATATACAAATAAAAATGTATTAGATAACAATTTTATGTTCGTTACACTAGATGTAGTCTCCTTGTTTACTGTTATTCCCAATGGATTGGGCATACAAGATTTAAAAACATTTATGCAAATGAAAAATGTTTTTGATTCAGACAGAATCTATTTATTGCAGTGTTTAATGAGTATTGTACTTGAAAACAATATTTTCATCTTTAGAAATCATATTTATTGGCAAAGAAATGGAGTAGCGATGGGTAGTGCATGTTCTAATAGCTATGCAAATGCTGTTATGTCTGTTTGGGAGTCAAGATACCTTTTAGATGGTCCTTTTAAACACTTGGTTATGTTTTATAGAAGATTTGTGGACGACCTTTTCATTTTATGGAAGGGTAATAGTACTGAGCTGTCTGATTTTATTGTTTATCTTAATGAATCTTCACAATTTTTAAAATTCACATAGAATTCTTCTGATAAAGAGATTAGTTTTTTAGATGTCCGCATAGAAAAATATGATATGAATATGTTGTCTACAAGGTTATATAGGAAGAAATGTCGTGCAAATAAACTTTTAAGTAGAGATAGCATGCATCCTAGGCACATATTCAAAAATGTAGTTCAAAATCAATTTTATAGGGTTTCGAGATTATGTGATAGAGAAGATGAATTTGAGAAACAAATGGATGTAGTAGGTAGTGAATTAACAGCAAGAGGGTATAACCATGAGTTGGTTCATGACAGTGCTACAGCTGTTGAAAGACTTAGAAAAACTAGTGCTAAACCATATTTTTCGGAGAGAATGTCTAAGGACAAATGTAAACATGACTCCAGTTTAAAAGTTTGTGTTACTTATTCTAGAGATGTTAATAAATACACAGATATAATTAATAAGCACTGGAACATATTAGTTACAGACAATCAAATTAATAAAATAGTAGGGAATATACCTCAATTTACATTTAAGAATAAAAAGAATTTGAAGAGAAGATTATGTACACCTAGAGATGAAATTTACTTGAATCAAGTTGTAGGTACTGAACCTTGTGGCAATTGCACATTTTGTAAATATATTAATAAGGAAAATTTTTTTAAACACCCTGACACTGGACATATTTATGATATCAGGGTTAGTGCAACATGTGACACTAGTCATGTTATATATCTGGCTAATTGTGTAGTCTATAATAAATTTTGTATAGGTAAGACAGATCGTACATTGAAAGAAAGAATTAGAGAACACATATACCATATTAGGAAAGGCACACGTACAAATGCATTGACAAAGCATGTTTTAAATTTGGGAGAGAACCATAGTTTTCAATTCTTAGTAGTTAGTAGGACATATGATAGCTCAAGGGGTGGAGACATTAGAGCCAAGACGGAAGAAATAGAAGCAAAATGGATTGTGATGCTTAGGGCTAATTATGGCCATGGCCTCAATGACACTGTCCCCATGAAGCCTATGCTTAGAAAATGGTGTTTACGTAGGTAATATATGAATAATGTGTGTTTTATCTATTGTATTTATTATATATTTATATGTAATTTAAGTACATTGTTTCATGTATAAAATTATATTTATTATATATATATATATAGTTTTATATGTATAAATATATATATATATATATATATATATATATATATATATATATATATATATATATAGTTTTATATGTATAAATATATATATATATATATATATATATATATATATATATATATATATAGTTAGATTTTAGATATTTTATAGTTATTAAAGGGTATGTTGTTTTACATTTTTATTCATTGAAAGTCATGTGATATGAATGAATTGTTATATAAGGTGTTTTTTATGTAGTTCTATATACACCTGACGAAGCTTGATGTAAAAGCACTTGTGTGAGATTAAATCAGTACTGCATACGTATTGGATATCACTGTGTCTATTTTATTTTTGAATACCTCAGCAGTTTTTTCTTTGTTCTACATTTCCTGTACTGTTGAATGACTGAGCTGGATGATATGTTTGTGAAAACATTAGGATTATGTATATCTGAAATGGCTTGGTGGTAAATCACTTTGACTATGTTGTGCAGGGTCTTGGGTTTGAGCCTTGCAGAGGCTGTTTATTCTGTTGCTGGGCAAAACAAGGTCCATTGGATACAGAGTGATTAAGGCTCTTTTAAGCAGTTGTAAGAGGGTTTGTGCAGGTTTGCACAGAGGCAAGCACTGTTAACTTATGATTACAGTTTCTTATACTGATTTAGCTTAATTGCTTAACCTGTCTGGGCATTGCTTACCCCTGCACAAACAAGCTTAAAACCCGCTTACTGCTGCTTAAAAGTGCTTACTCCCACTTACCCCCGTGCTAATTTCTTTAAAAGAAAAGAAAAAAGGGTTGATAAGAAAGTGGTGAAAAAGGGGCACAAAGAGGGAAAGACAGTAGGGAAAATAGCTAGGGATGTGCAGGAGGGTGTAGGGAAGGTCTATAGCTGCCCATTTCATCTACAGCAACAGCTGTGCATATACTCTGAATTTGGAGGTAGATTTGGACACTCAATCCCTGAGAGAGGGGTGAGGACAGCAATAATATGTTGTGATGCCAGTTAGACCAGATTACGTGTTCACTAGACATGTGTGCGAAATGGACAGCTATGTATGGGGGCAAGATTTTTTTGGGGAACAGATTGCCCTATTTTTTTCAAGTGAGAGTGGGATGTTGGGGATGGATAGTAAGTATATTTGGGGAGGTAAGCTGCTTAGATTAACAGACAAGACAAAAAAGATGCATACATGGGCGGTGTATGAAATATGTGGGGGGTAAACACCTTGATGGGGAGGGGTGTTAGGAAATTGGAAGCCCATGAGTCCCATAGTGGAAACAGTGGGACTGAGATCTGCACGCATGGGCAGTCACCACTGCACCTTCACAACCCCGAAGGTGTATGTGCTGGGGGCTGAGTCGGAGAGCCTGGCTGACCCTCTAATCGCAACACATGGCCTTCAAGCTGGCATAGAAGATCTCCAAACTGCGGCAAGCCCCATCCCCTGAGGCGGTTCTACCTGAAGGTGGTACAGGACCAACGGACAAGGAAGTCCCGGGTTGGGCCCCAGGCATGCTGGTGCCCAGTGCCATGGCCAGCAGAGGTGGGAGAGGTGGGTCCGCTGGGACCCGCATTCCCGTACGTGCTATGGTGTTTATGGTGTATCCACATGTGGGTTAGTAATAGTCAACACATTCCATTGTTAGGTATAACAGCATGCATAGATATTCTCATTAACCCAGACACCAGTTACAGAACAGTTGCATAGCAAATGGAACACATGCATATATGGGACCACAGTGGTAATAACAACAGCATGCAGGTACATTGATGGCACTATGCCACCAATGTTGGAGTAATTCAACATAGCACATGCATGTAAACAGATTTAAATAATTATCAACTAATAGGACATATGTTCTAACAGAACAGTCATGCTATCACATACCGGTTGAGGTGTGTATTTAGTTTATTGTTGAAGATATGGTGTGGGGGGGAGAAAGATGTCAATTAACAATAGGTGGGGGGTAAACACCTTGATGGGGAGGGGTGTTGGGAAATTGGAAGCCCATGAGTCCCATAGTGGAAACAGTGGGACTGAGATCTGCACCAATGGGCAGTCATCACTGCACCTTCACAGCCCCGAAGGTGGATGTGCTGTACTAACCCACATATGCAAAATGCCTACCATATGGAAAGTATCCCACATCATCCCTCTACATAAAGGTGGATCATCTATTGAGCTTTCTAATGTTCGGCCTATTGTCTTACATTCCCCAATAGCTAAGATAATGGAAAAATGTATTCACAAACACCTACTTAACCACCTTCTACAAAATAATCTACTGGCAAACTGCCAACATGGCTTTAGGCCATTCCATAGCACAACAACTGCCCTGCTTTCCTTAACCGACTCTATAAACAAAAATCGTAACAATAACTCTTTTTCCTCTGCACTATTTATTGACCTGTCAAAAGCCTTGATATGGTTAACCATAACTTACTTCTAGACAAACTAAAAGCCAATTCACTCGATCCACAAGCATTACAATGGTTTAGGTCTTATCTGGAAAACAGACAGCAAGCAGTACTTTGGGATAACAATCTGTCTACATTACTTCCAGTAAATATTGAAGTACCCCAAGGCTCTATCTTAGGGCCCCTTCTTTTTCCTTATTTATTAACGATCTACACATAAACATTCCACAAGCCACCTGCATTCAATATGCAGATGACTCTACTTTAATCTGTACAGCTAAGAACATGGCATCTCTCCAGTCCCTCACCCAAACTGTTTTCCATAATGTTGAAAATTGGTTTATGTAACACTGCCTCCTCCTAAATCCCAAAAAAAAACAAAAAACAAAATGACTGCTCTTTTCTCCAAGTCATAAATCACCTAATCCATTCTTCTCAATAACCTCTAACAATGCTACCAACATAACCCCAGATACTACAACCCACCTACTAGGTGTAACAATTGATAATCGCCTCAACTATGATGACCACATCAGTTCCACCATAAAGTCTGTTAATAGAAAACTTGTCACCCTCTATAGAATTAAACCCTTCCTTACCCCTTCTGCCAGAAAAACTATTGCCCAGACCGACCTTATTTCTACCCTTTTCTATGCCTCTGCTATATATACTAACCTATCTAAAAACAACCTCTCCAAACTCTGCACCTGTTATAATAGCATAGCTAGATTCATCACTTGCTCCCCCTTTAAAACTCACCACTGCCTCAACCTCAAACAACTGGGATGGCTAGAGCTGCAGAACCATATACTCTGTCAGCAATTACTTATCACCCAAAAGATGCTATACCACCCCAACAACACCCCTATCCTCACTAATATGATTACACCATACAAAAATCTGGCTACACTACGCTCTGCTAATAACTCCTAGTTTCCTCTATTAAATCCAACAACAAAGCTGGTGATTCACTTTTCTCAAACACAGCAGGTAGAAACTGGAATCAGCTTCCTTCTGAAATATCAACCCTTGCTTCTACTTCTCTATTTAAAAAACATCTTAAAGAACATCTTAAAACTCACTGGCTTTGTCCATGTGTGAACCCAGACTATCTCTTTCCCCTTCCAGCTCTCACCCCTTTCTCTACTCCTCTAACCTATGTCTCTGATTCTAGTCATTACACTTTCCTTCATAGTATGAGGATAAAATAAAAGGGGTTTCTCTCCTAATTGGGTCTTGCTCAAACTTACTATTGTGTTTAGTATAATTTTTCTTTTGACCAATATTGCCTCTGTACTGTGATTTACGTGTCTTTTTATATATTGCAAACTTTGTCACTGTTCATGCTTGGAGCTTTTCTCCTCGGGCCTCTACTGAAAATGGACATATATCCAGTTAGACTAGCCCGGTCAACAAATGTAAAATAAATAAATAAAATAAAGAACTAGTATATTCCTGTAGTTCACATTACTTTCCTCGTCAGTGCTGTTAAATGTACCTAACAAGTATTACTACACTACCCTATTGCCTTAGTTTGGACAGTGATATGGCTTTCGTCATCTTTATACATGAACTGGTTTTACCTGCAGTATACACCTCTTACCTGGTATACCTGTTGGGAAAATGTTTGTTAACACTAACTAACTATTTCTGCACATACTCCCAGATTCCAGGTTGATGTTGTGCACATAGCTGTCCGTCTCTTTCTGCACAGACTCTGGCCATGTCTTGACCACATGCAGGTGAACTGGGACATATCTAGACTATTGCCCTCTTCAACCTTTAGTAACTTACAACACTCTTATATAGGCTTTCCTACACAGTTATATTATGCAGCACAGTGTGGGTGTCAGTGATACCTTATTATTCAGACCAACTGCAACACTCACAATTCCATACAATACCAGAGTAAACAGTACCAGTACAGGGTATCAAGCTTTTTATTTCTCGGCACAGTGTTTGTATCCGACGTACCTGTGGGAGCAATGTTTGTTAGCACTACCTGAATGTTGCCAGACAAAGTACCAGATTTCACATTAGTATTATGCACATACATCTCACTCTGTTACTGTACACACTCTGGTCACAGCTTGACAACACGGGGATGTAGATAGAAGATACTTGGCTTATTACTCTCATAACAGTTTCGGGAGTTGCTAGACTGCCCTGCTATCCTTCACCGACTCTATAAACAAAAATCGTAACAACTCTTTTTCCTCTGCGCTATTTATTGACCTGTCAAAAGCCTTTGATATGGTTAACCATAACTTAATTCTAGACAAACTAAATCCAATTCACTCGATCCACAAGCATTACAATGGTTTAGGTCTTATCTGGAAAACAGACAGCAAGCAGTACTTTGGGATAACAATCTGTCTACATTACTTCCAGTAAATATTGGAGTACCCCAAGGCTCTATCTTAGGGCCCCTTCTTTTTTCCTTATTTATTAATGATCTACACATAAACATTCCACAAGCCACCTGCATTCAATATGCAGATGACTCTACTTTAATCTGTACAGCTAAGAACATAGCATCTCTCCAGTCCCTCACCCAAACTGTTTTCCATAATGTTGAAAATTGGTTTATGTAACACTGCCTCCTCCTAAATCCCAAACAAAACAAAATTACTGAACAGGTTTGTTCTCATAGATGTGTGACAATTAGTTGTACTCCCTGTTTGCTACCTAAATATCTGGGATCATCCCACTGACTTTCCAGGGGGACAGGGTGACAGGCAGCAGATATGGGCCCATAGATATGGGCCCATATACTGGACATTCTGGTATTATCTGTACAGTTGTGGGGTATGATTCTGTATGTAGCCTACTTCCACTCCCAGGATTCAGACCATGGCTGTCTGCTAAAACTAAAACACTGTCCATCACAGTTGGGTGTGCTATATAGATATTGCTGTATATCTCCTATCTGCTTTCTGTCTTATACCTCTCCTGTGGTTTTACATTCTGACCTTGTATTACAACACTCTTATACAGGATTTCCTAGACAGTTTTATTTTGTAGGACAGTGTGGGTGACAGTGATGGGTAATACTTTATTATTCAGAGCAACCACATCAGTCACAATGCCATACAATACCAAACTAAACAGTACCAGCACAGGATATTATTCTCTCATTTCTGGGCACAGTGTTCGTATCTGACAGACCTGTGGGAGCAATGTTTGCTAGCACTAGCTGAATGTTGCCAAACACAGTACCAGATTCCACTTTACTATTATGCACATACATCTCACTCTGTTACTGTACGGTCACAGCTTGACAACATGGGGGTGTAAATGGGACATACGTGGCTTATTACTCTCATAAGATTTTGGGGAGTTGCTAGTGTGCCAGCTTAGTTCTCATAGATGTGTGTCAATCAGTTGTATTTCCTGTTTGCTGCCTGTACATCTGGGATCATCCCACTGATTTCCCAGGGGGGACAGGGTGGCAGGTATCAGATATGGACCACTTTACTGGACATTCTGGACATATCTGTACAGCTGTGGGGTATGATTCTGTATGCAGACTATTACCACAGCCAGGATTCGAACCATGGCTGTGTGTGCTAAAAGTACAACAGTTCACATCTCAGTTGCATGCGCCATTTGGATTTTGTTGTCAGCCTTTTCATTGTTTTCTGTCTATGTGTCTCTCAGTTGTACTAAATGAACTCTGGGGATTACACCAGTCATATACAGACATTCCTACACATTTTATTTATGTTGCACAGTGTGGGTAACAGTGCTTAATACAACAGTACTATTAAGTGATTGCAAATCTACATTACCATATGATACCAGAATATACACATGCAGTCCAGCAGTTATACCTTTACTGTCAGGCTATTATGCTTTTATTTTCATACAAACTATATGAGACTCTTCCTGCCATATTCCCCGGTGTATGCTGTACTTGTCTTAAACAATACAGGTTTTATACTGTCAATTACCATAGTAATGCTTTTAGATTTATTTCCCATGACAGTACATGCAAGAGTATTACTGACCTGCCTCACATCGCAACCTCTCCAGGTGACAGCCATGGGCTTCTTGGTTCATGGCCCACTCACTTGCTGCTGTGAAGGACATAAAAGGATTATTTAGCCATACATATCCATAATATACATGAGCTGGCAATTATTACACACGTAGTGGAGTGATACTTACACACAGCTGGGACAGCCCCTACCATCCTAGCCTCTTGGCTCCACTGTTCCAAGAGGTCCCCCTTACGCCACTTCAGGTCGGCATAGTGATACCTGACCTGCTCACCAGTTTGGGCTATGCCAGTGGCACTGGTGAGGTCACGGGCAAGATGGTCCCAGGCTTCCGCCTTATAATGGGAACCCTGGTACTGGCCCTGCAGCAGTCTCTGCTCATGGTTTTTGACAAGGAGTCCTGCCATGACTCTAGACTCCTGGATTCCCCAGCGCTGCACCTGGAAGAGCACTCCTTCTCCCCTTTCTGCCATGGTGCCAGCAAGGGAAAGCTAAAACCAGTTATGAGATGTATTCCCGCCTGTTGGGTTTAAGTAGGGCTGAATTCTCGCACTTTGCCATGATTGGCTGGTTTTAAAAAGACTAAGCTATGGGCAAACCTGCTTACCTATGGTTGGCATTGTTTAAAGGGGTATACCACTGGGCATATTGAGTTAGCTGGCCTAAACATTGCTTACACCTCCTAAACTGGTCTGTGTAATGCTTAGCATTGCTTAAATTTGACTTTGCATTATATTTGCTTTTTGGCATTGATTTATTATTCATTACATTTTATATATATGTCTGATATCCATGATTCGTGCGTACGTACACTGTATGGGGTCCTTGTGTTTAGTAGGGGACTTCAACACTCTATTACATTTACACCTCACATCTGGGTGTATTTCAGTACTCCCGTTCACATATTTTTGTTATGTAGTGGGTTATAGAACATTTGACTGTATACTGATTCCTTTCACATGTTCAGTTTGATTTTACTATAGTGAGGATTTGTTTGGTGATACCTCATTCTTACGTATTGCTGTGATGGCTTGGTGGTTAACTACTGTGACTGTAGTGTATAGGTTCCTGGGTTCAAGACCTGCAAGACTGTTTATTTTGTTGCTGGCAGAACAAGGGCCATTGAATACAGAGTGATTAAGGCACTTTTAAGCAGTTGTAAGCGGGTTTGTGTGAGGGTAAGCACTGCTAACCCCTGGATAATGATGCTTACAGAGAGTTCGCTTCAATATTGCTTAACCTGTGTGTGCATTGCTTACCCCACCATGCAAATGGGCTTAAACTCGCTTACTAGTGCTCACATATGCTTACTACTGCTTAATAGTGCTTACACTTGCTTACTAGTGCTTACTCCTGCTTACAACTGCACTAATTTAGACAGTAATGTCTATTGGTTCTTGGGAAGGTGGGGGATTTGGAAGCTGCATGGAGCTATCATTCATTACACATTTTACCGTCCATTTGTATCCATGATTCCTGTGTACATATACTGTATGGTGCACATGTGATTATCTGTGGACTTTGGAACATTATGATACTGACACCTCACATCTGCATTTAATGCAATACTCCAGTTCACAAATATATGTTATTTAGTAGGTAATGCAACTAAAATATTGGTCATAATGTGATTGACATGGAAAATGGAATATGCTGCAGTAAGACTTGAACTGGGAATGCCTGCTCATAAGGCAAATGGTCTACCCACTACACTATTGCTATACTGCATCATTTGCATATATCTTCCTTGTTATCCTCTTCAGCCATTTAAGCTGCATTAACCATAGCTAAGCGATATGCAAACCCAGGCACCTACGGTTAGCTTTAATCGGATTCATAAAAAAAAAAATGGCATGTTTATTTTCTTTGTATTTGCTATTGTTGTTGTACATGTGGGGGGGGTGTTGCTTCAGGTATGTGGATACCTATGAGCGGTCTTGCTCATTCTTTTGGGCTTTCTGCTGTTCTTCATTGTGGCGGCATGTATATTCTGAGACCTCTGCTCTCAGACACGCACCCTGCACTCTTACACGCTTCATGTAAGTTTAGGAGCTCAGGCAGCGCACCTTCATTAATATGCATGGCATGCTGCCATCCTGCTCCTAAATGGCCACCTCCTTGCAGAACTAAGCTAGTCCTGCAAGCAAGATTAGTAAATCTGGGGGACTTTGTAATTATTTTATACTTTGTTTTACTCTTTTACTCTTTTTTCTATTGTGCATTTACTTAGATGCTACTGTACTTAAAAAAAATTGTATCTACTTTATATATGGACTTTTTCTCCCCAGGTCTCCACTGAAAAAGGATTATGTTTGGCCCAGTTCAATTATTGTAGCCAACAGATAAAAAGAAAGAAAAAAAGAAAGAAAGAAGGAAAGAAAGAAAGAAAGAAAGAAAGAAAGAAAGAAGTGTAATTATCCAGCCCTAAAAGTGCATATTTCTGTACAGTATGCTTTTTCATCACTGAAAAAAACATCTTTATTTAGCCAAATATTCTTAAAATATGTAACCATAAGCCATGGTAAACATGTCCTGTTCCCATTTTTTGTTAAGTTTAAATGTTATCACATCTTAGTCTACAAAATAAATATTTTTAAAATGTTCATGCTGTGTTATGCATAGTACATGCCTGTGTATTTCCATGGTTAGAAGGCAAAACAAACAGGTAAGAACACTTAAGATTTACCCTTTGTGTGATGTCTTAACTCCACAATATACAGTATGATGAATCATAGAAAGGCATCTTTGACATTCTGGGATGTACAAACAGTCTGACAGTATTATGAACCATATATCACCTCACAGGCCATTATTTAAAAATTAAAGCCTAGACACATTACACTAGACATGGATGAATTATCTGACTTCCAATAGTAAATATGTACCACAGCAGCCTTTTCTGTACTTACAATGTTACTAAAATATGTGTGTGTGTGTGTGTGTGTGTGTGTGTGTGTGTGTGTGTGTGTGTGTGTGTGTGTGTGTGTGTGTGACTGAGCTGGCAAGCATGTGCTCTAGAAAACAAAAGGTTTGCCAAGGACAGATTATCGCCACAAGTCAAAAAATTGAGATGAATGTTGTGTTTCTGAAGTTAACAGAAGGCAGTCCTTTAGAGTTCAGACCAGTGTCAAGGCACACTCAGAACTCTTGCACAAGAAGAAACCTGATCCCACACCTTGTCTTTTATGAAGCACAAATCTGTGGCAGCTGATTGTTTTGCTTTCTCACATAATATCAGACAGGTTAAGCACAAGCTTGCTTGTTAAGGGCCAGCTGTTGAAAAACTATTGACTAACCATTTTTTTTGTCTCGAGTGGCCTGTTAACTCTGTCCACTTTTTGTTATATTTTATCCTGCATCGGAGGCTGACCACCTGTAAGGAGTGCATACCAAACAGAACAGAATATACACTGGAGCATAGCACACTTACTTACCTAAAAAGACTATCGATGTGTTCTTCATGATTGCTTGATCTCTGAGTGTTTCTGTGCCAAGTAAACTTTGTTATTAGCACCAAAAATGTTTTGCAGTCTGATCCACTCTTGTTACTGATAGATACCTGACACATATTATTCGTAAAGTATTGTAAAAACCTTTCGAAAGATAGGCCTGAATGCGTCCTCAGTTTTTTATATGGTAATTTTCTTCAGATAGACATTCAGAAAACATAACAACCTGTTTTCACCATGATCCGTTTAGTTTGATTAAATGACTGAATTAAACTGTATGCAAATAAAGATTGAAGAACTCAAACCCAGGTATGCAAAAGTTAGCAGATTCATATCTATCAATTGAACTACAACGCTGCTGTACAGTACCATGTGCATGCAGGTCACAATTGCACACTAGTCATTTGTACATTATCAAAGTGGCTATTAAAAATCTATGGTCTTGAAAGTTAAATAGTGAAATCTATTCTTTTTGGTAGTTAAATACTAATAAATTATTTTAATGTGGTAAATGAATGAAAATATTAAGCATTTCTAGCGTTTTATGTTACTGTTAATAGATAGTGCGACACAAAGGTTTAAGAAGCATCGATGCAGTAAAATCTTAATATAAAATGATTGTATTTTACCCTCCCTGTCTTAGCCAGGCAATGGAGTGGCCTCTTCAGACAAGGCTGCGATAAGATTTCAGACAAGGGTGTGGTGAGATGCATTTTCACAGATCACTTCTCTCCTCTAGGTTACGCACCGATTGGCTGTAGTGACACACAACAGAATTCATGGACAGTAAGAAGAAATGTACTTTTTCAAATGATGCATATAGAAGTCTGTTGCTCGGGTCTTGGCTTCTAAACTAGACGTTTGTATTGTAGGTTTCCAGTTTTTAATTTTCAGTCAATATATGTTATTTTAAAATGTCTAAGAGGTTCTGGAGTAAACTGGGACACAGTCTGCAGATGTTTTCTTTGAGCAGTCCTTTAATTTTTTTTTCCTGTCTATTTTCAACACATCTCCAAACTCTTCATTTGTTAACACTCCTGGAAAACTTTCTAAAAAAAGACATGTTTCTACTTGAAAAATGAGAGTCTAGGGTCAAGAATGCTGCCCCAGTTTTCGTACAAGGGTTAATGGGCACAGAGGGGCCAGACTAGGAATTTCCTCTAGGATGTCATATATGTATGTTTAATCCATCTCCTGAAAACCAGGGCATGCCAGTTTTGATGTCTGTTGAATTTAGTGACAACATTACTGAATTCTGTGGCAGTCCTACGACATTGTGCTAGCTGTGCCCACTAACCCCTCATCATATCATTTAATATGAAAAGGATTGTTAAAGAACTTCTGTGTTTCTTTGTTATAGGACTGCTAGAGCCTTCTTAATCCAAGGAAATCTATTTCTGCATATATTACTTTATTCTTTAACACTGTGTTGATGACATACACAGCTCTGCAGAATATACAAGACTACCTTTTGGAGAAACTGTTTTCTTTTCAAATGACAAAAATAAGTTTCATTTATATTTTCAATCAAGTAACCAGTTGACCTACATAACAGGTCGATGGTTACTATGCCTATGATAAATAGTCGAAGGTCCTATGATCCTATGGCTACAATGCCTATGATAAATAGTTGAAGGTCCTATGAGCCTATGGCTACAAAGCCTATGATAAATAATCGAAGGTCCTATGATCCTATGGCTACAATGCCTATGATAAATAGTCAAAGGTCCTATGATCCCATGGCTACAATGCCTATGATAAATAGTCAAAGGTCCTATGATCCTATGGCTACAATGCCTAAAATAAATAGTTGAAGGTCCTATGATCCTATGGCTACAATGCCTATAATAAATAGTCAAAGGTCCTATGATCCTATGGCTACAATGCCTATAATAAATAATCGAAGGTCCTATGATCCTATGGCTACAATGCCTATGATAAATAGTCGAAGGTCCTATGATCCTATGGCTACAATGCCTATAATAAATAGTCGAAGGTCCTATGATCCTATGGCTACAATGCCTATGATAAATAGTCAAAGGTCCTATGATCCTACGGCTACAATGCCTATGATAAATAGTCAAAGGTCCTATGATCCTATGGCTACAATGCCTATGATAAATAGTCGAAGGTCCTATGATCCTATGGCTACAATGCTTATGATAAATAGTCAAAGGTCCTTTGATCCTATGGCTACAATGCCTATGATAAATAGTCGAAGGTCCTATGATCCTATGACTACAATGCCTATGATAAATAGTCGAAGGTCCTATGATCCTATGGCTACAATGCCTATGATAAATAGTCGAAGGTCCTATGATCCAATGGCTACAATGCCTATGATAAATAGTCGAAGGTCCTATGATCCTATGGCTACAATGCCGAGGATAAATAGTCAAAAGTCCTTTGATCCTATGGCTACAATGCCTATGATAAATAGTCAAAGGTCCTATGATCCTATGGCTACAATGCCTATGATAAATAGTCGAAGGTCCTATGATCCTATGGCTACAATGCCTATAATAAATAGTCAAAGGTCCTATGATCCTATGGCTACAATGCCTATGATAAATAGTCGAAGGTCCTATGATCCTTTGGCTACAATGCCTATGATAAATAGTCAAAGGTCCTATGATCCTACGGCTACAATGCTGATGATAAATAGTCGAAGGTCCTATGATCCTATGGCTACAATGCCTATGATAAATAGTCAAAGGTCCTATGATCCTATGGCTACAATGCCTATGATAAATGGTCGAAGGTCTTATGATCCTATAGCTACAATGCCTATGATAAATAGTCGAAGGTCCTATGATCCTACGGCTACAATGCTGATGATAAATAGTCAAAGGTCCTATGATCCTATGGCTACAATGCCTATGATAAATAGTCAAAGGTCCTTTGATTGTATGGCTACAATGCCTATGATAAATAGTCTAAGGTCCTATGATCCCATGGTTACAATGCCTATGATAAATAGTCAAAGGTCCTATGATCCTATGGCTACAATGCCGATGATAAGTAGTTGAAGGTCCTATGATCCTATGGCTACAATGCCTATGATAAATAGTCGAAGGTCCTATGATCCTATGGCTACTATGTCTATGATAAATAGTCAAAGGTCCTATGATCCTATGGCTACAATGCCGATGATAAATAGTCAAAGGTCCTATGATCCTATGGCTACAATGCCTATGATAAATAGTCGAAGGTCCTGTGATGCTATGGCTACAATGCCGATGATAAATAGTCAAAGGTCCTATGATCCTATGGCTACAATGCCTATGATAAATAGTCGAAGGTCCTATGATCCTATGGCTACAATGCCTATGATAAATAGTCAGAGGTGAAACTTGCTGTGTATTCTTCTGTGGAGTATAATATCAGGTATAATCAATTAATGTGATTATAAACCTTTAACCTTTTTTTTAACAAATGTTCAAACTTTGCTTTCAGATCAAAGTGAAGGATCTGATGCATTTTATTGGAACAACAGGAAATGATAAGTCTTTAAAAGCGTGTTTTTTTAAGTCCTGTAAATCTGAGCTGTTGTTACTCCTTTCCTGAATTGTATAATTATTTAAACATTTTTGCAATCTGACTTTGGTAAAGTATTCATGGGGAAGCCTCCAGTGTGGGAGAGTTCATTTCTGCTCTGTCAGTAGGTAACGTTGCAATGTGAGAGAAATAACAAAAGAAAAACATTATTATAATGGATGACTTTCCTAATGGTGACACTAATCCAAACACAACTAGAGAGCAGCATTTGTCAGCCAAGTTAGCCTTTGTCTGTCTCCCCACTGCAGTAAGTAAACCTTCACATGGCCCATAATTATAGTAAACTGACCATTCAAGCAAACAAATGACAATTTGCTAAGTATTTAAATATTTCTTATTTTTGAGTTGCATCAGTTCACTCCTGTAATAAAGTCAATCTGCATCTTAAATCATTAACAAAAACTATCATTTTAAAGCATGTAGCTGAGATTCTGAGCTTTTTGGAAAATATGTTTTAGACTGTGTTCTGCTAGTATGGTGGCTAGACAAAAAAAAAAACATCTTATATCTGTACTCAGACTGATTATTCTGTAGTCTGAGGTGTAGAAGTGGAATATACAGGTCTGTCACGGGATGTAATATGACATCTGGGCTAAGGAGTATCAATGAGAAATATAGATGTTCATCATATTGATTATTGGTGCAGTAACCATAGCTATACGGGTAATATCCTGCCAAGGATACAACAGCTGCTCACGTTCCAAAGCTTCAGCGAGCCTGCCATGTGCTGAAACTGCCAGTCAGCTCGAGCTGAGCTGACTAAAAGACAAGTTTGGGTGTCAAGTCCTACAGAGCTTTACTGATGCTATTGAGTATGAACCTCTGAGACTTTTGAGGATCGACATTTGGCTTGTGTTGCTCCTTTGCTAAGCAGATAAGTTCCCTCTGTGGAAAAAAAACTTCTATTTTCTTAATTGTCTTGACGTTTGTTTTACTTTTCTCTTCAGAAAAGTTATTTTAAAGCTAGCAGTTTTGTGTTTTAAAAGACCTTCACAAGACTGTATTGTACTTTCAAATAGGATCACTCTTTTTTCCTGAGATTTTAAAAGTTGTTTAAAGTAACAAATACATTTTATTCTGTGGAGAAAATTATGTTTATTTTAATTTTGGGGCTAGCAAGGTGTTTTAAATTGCTTTTTACTGGGTTTTTCCATGAGCAAAGTGACTTTTAAAGGCTTCTACTTTTCATCCCATTTGCTGCTTTTCTTCCCCATGAAAGATGCACCAAACTGCTTGGGATTTGTGCACAGGAGACCCTAAAATTTGCCAAACACATCCAAAACATAGTGATAAAATTACACCAAAAACTGCACTCTTTTTATTGAACCAAGCCCTTCCTCTCAGACACTATAAGAAAACACATTGCCTCTTCTTGCCTCTTGTCTACTCTTAACATATCCTGAGCCCCTACTTAACAACATCCAAGTGACCTTGCTAAACAGACTTCATGAATGTTACTACAAAATACCACAATTTGCTGCTGACCTTCCAAACAGAATCCGCTACTGAGCTGCACTATGGGAATTAGAGTGGATGGCATTTCCACATTATCTAACCTACTCACAATTTCCACATATCCATAACATTATGTATAAACCTAACAAATATCCACCCGTCTGCAACTTCATACAACTCTGTAACCTTTCAAATACCTATTACATGTATGCAAACCCAACAATTCTGCTGGCAAATCACAGCTCTCCAACCATCTCGCTAAATCCTGGAACTGCATCCCTCTAACAATACAGACAAGAACACTCCCTAAAATCATTTAAAACTCAGCTAAAGTCCTACTTACTCAGTTGCCATCTCAGTATGTGATGTTCCTGGATAATGTCCAAAGCCTTACTAACTGTCACCACTCTTATGTAACTGACCATAATACAGTTACTTCTTCACAATCTCTTACTATCCAACCATCATCTACTCCTGTCCACTGCTATCTCTGTCTTCCTTTTCCCGGGACCTCCTCAACCCTCCTTCATAATTTGTAACCATCTTCATCCTATAAATACTTCACTCTGTCCTACTCAATATCTATTTTCAGCTGATTCCTTTTAAAAGTAATTAGACTCTTATAAGCCTGATATTAGCTAATATTTTACTGTATTCTTCATTTAACTATCACGTTTTCATTAACTGTCATATCATTACAATTCTCTGTAAGTTAATTTACTGTTCCATCTATGTACATTTATTATTGTTTGATTAACTGTCATATTATTACTGGTCTATGTACTATTATGTAAACCTTGTATAACTGTTCTCTACTCACTCTCCCTCGGCTTCTTATGAGAATGGGAGTTGTGCCCAGTCAAACCTGGTAAAGAAAAGTAATAAATAAACACATTTTCATCTTGAACATGGAACAAACTACCAGTCCCACTGTCTCTCCTTCTCCCAGCCACAAAAAGAAAAAGTTAAGCAAATAGCCTTTACCATCACAGCAGGCTAGCACTGTGCCTGAACCACAGGTGGGTGACTCTGCCATGGTGATTGATTGTACCTCAGATCACTTATCACCTGGTGTAGACCTACAGCCACTGTGGACTTGGGAGGGGTTAACCATGTCCTCTGAGGCATTCGGAGTCTCCTAAGTGAGCAAGGGAGGGCCATTCGTGTCAGTCCTGGTAGAGGAAATGGGGAAGCTTCCCTGTTGAGTCAGAATGCTGTACCCATCCCTGGGGAAGTAGCTGCTGCTGCCATTACTAAATTAGTTGGGCCCAATTTATCCTTTCAAAGAGAAACAGAAACTAAATATGCATCTACTCCTCCTCAAATTTCCTTAGATAGGAGTAGTTTATTGTGTCTCTCTTAGGGTTTAATTCAGGCTGTGGATCTTTCTTGTAAAGTATTTTCTGGTAAAAGAAAGGGATACTTCTTTTCCTGACGAGATTCAACATTCTGATTCTGAACCGGAAGATGAAGAGACAGATACCGGATTTCCTCCTCAGAGTTTTGATTCAGACTCAAAGGAGACCTCAGTTTCTCATTATCAGTGTAGGGGATCTGTTTATCTGAGGCTGTTGCTAGAATGTGCCAGTGTTTTTTGGTGGGAGAAAACTGAGGTTTCTCAGTCCATCAGAAAATATTATTAGCTGTTACAGAAGGAATTTCCATAACCTGTGCCCATTTCTCCAGTTCTGTCAGCTTTGGAGAGTGTATGAGCGTCACTGCCTGCAATTTTCCTAATAGTCAGCCAGCTGCCCCTAAAATGGCAGATAGGATGTAAAAAGTTCCTCAGTTTTTTAAGTTTGTATACAATATTCCCAAACCTGACCAAGCAGCTATATATTTAGTAGATCCCACTGCTGCTAAGCAGTTAATTTAAATCGTATTCTTTCTGATAAGGATGGGAAAATTATTGAGTAGTATGGGAAGGAAGTGTATACACATCTTTGAGGTTCAGAATTTTGAATTGTCAGGCTCATATGTTACAGGTTGTTCCAACTAATTATGAAAGTATGATGATTGTTTTATCTGCAGATTCTTGTGAGGAAAAATCTGCCTAATAAATAGCCAGGGAATTGTTATGGCTAGGCTTGTATAGGCCCCAGGGCCGATAGTCTAGTACTAACCTATGAACCTATGAACCTATAAGTAACTTATTGTCTTCTATTGCACAGGTCACTACTCATTTTTGCTGTGTGTGTGTGTGTGTGTGTGTGTGTGTGTGTGTGTGTGTGTGTGTGCATGTGTGTGCATGTGTGTTTGTGTGTGTGTGTGTGTGTGTGTGTGTGTGTGTGTGTGTGTGTGTGTGTGTGTATATATGTGTATGACTGTTGATACTTAATCCAGGGCTGTGGCCACTGGTGCTCTCTTGAGGAGGTTTGCATAGCTACATTTTCAGAACTCTCCACATGACATTCAAATTGAAATTTTAAATCCTTTGGCTAGAGATTCAGTTTTTGGTCCCTCTGCTGTAGAAGTGATCAAAAAGTGTTATGAAAAGGGTAAGCTTATTGAAGAAATATCTAAGATTGTTCAGCCCTCCTTTACCAAATTTTCTAAAGAATTCTCTTACCCCTAGTTTTCTCAAAAAAACAAAATAAAAAATCTCAGCAAAATATAGGTAAACATACATTTAAGAAGAAATGGCAAGGGGTTACAAAGAACCGTCAAACTACCCAAAACCAAGGACAGTCCATCAAGTAAATATGAAACAGATGCTTGCCCTGATCAAGGTACTTGACTGTCTGAATCATCTTTGGTCCCCTGGACCTCTTCAAGTTGTTACAGACAGTAACACAATCATGTGGTACATCAACAGGCAAGGGGATGCCACGTTGCATGCCCTTGCAGACTAGCCATGTTAGTTTGGGATATAGCTTCACAGCACAATCTCTACTGGCATCCTACATTCCATCAGAGCACAACTGTGTGACAGCAAATTGAGCAAGACCAGAGCAGACCCTCATGAATGGAAATTAGATCAGGGAGACATCCAAGATTTGATCCATCTGTCAGGAGTTTCTCAAGTAAACTTCTTTGCCTCCTCTTTTGAATAATGCAATGGCAAGATTCTACTCTAGGACTCCAAGAAAGAAGGCCTGGAAGACAGATGCCTTTTCTTTTCCTTGGAGAGGAATGTTCCTGCATTCCTTTCCACCCCTTCCACTGATATCCAGTGTAATTCTGAAGATCAGAATGAATTCCCAGAGATCATTATGGTGACTCCCTTCTGGCTCAAGAATCCATGGTTCTCCCTTCTTTTGGAAACAGCCAGGGGCAATTACTGCAAGCTTCCTCACAGACTGGATCTACTCACACAATACCAGAGGTATTTGATACATCCTGACATCAATCAACTTTAATTGACTGCCTGGATAATGGAGTCTTAATTCCCTTTAGTGACATGTTTACAGGGGATGTTCGGTGGGTATTAATGGAGTTAAAGAAGCCTGCTACTAGAAAATCATATATTATCAAACATTAAAGGTTTTCTAGTTGGTGCCCACAGCATAACCAGCACCCATTCAGGGCTAGATGTTCTCTAGTTTTAAAATATTTCTGTGAATTAGTATCCTATGACCTTTCTTATTCCTATATCAAGGTTCAGCTCTCAGTCATTTCAGCATGTCTGCCCATGGGTCCTCCTCTTTCAATGCGGTCCTGTCATAGTGTTTTTGAAAGAACCTTTGCATAAAAGGCCTCAAAGAAAACTGGTGGCCTCTCATTGGGATCTTACGTTTGTGTTAGGGAAGTTAACACTTGCTCCATTTGAACCAGCTAATCTGGCTGGCTTGAGGTTCTTAACATGTAAAACAGTTTTATTTTATTCTGACCTCTGCAAGAAGAGTATTTGAGTTGCAAGCTCTTATAGTGAGTCAACTCTATCTCATTTTCCACAAGGACAAGTTTTGAGAACTAATCCTTCTTTGATGCCTAAAGTGGTATCCAGGTTTACTTTAAGCCAAACTATTCATCTCCCAGTTTTCTTTCCTGAACCTAAGAATATGAGGAAGAAAAGATACTCCGTACCTTGAATGTCCACAGACAACTCAGATACTATCCTGTCAGAATTAATCTTTCAGATCTACAGATCAATTGTTTCTTGCAAAGGTAAGAAGAGACAACCTGTGTCAAAACAGCTATTTCCACATGGTTGTCTAAGGCTGTTACCTTTTCATATACTCATCATAACAAAACTATTCCAGGCAGGGTCAAAGCCCCCTCTGCCATGACTTTGGTATTGTTTGTAACAACTTGAAGAGGTCCAGGGGGACCAAAGGTGATTCAGAGTTGAGTCCCTTGATTAGAACAAGCATCTCTTTTATATTTGTATGCTTGTGTCTGTCCTTGGTGTCCCAAAAACATTGTAATTTTATATCTCCTGAAACTGGTCCCCAAGCAAATTCCAAAGCATCTGTGGTGATTGACTGCTTTGGAGCAGGAGAAGAGAAGTGTAGACCTTTATTTAGGGATATTTCTTGCCCAACAAGTGATTTTCCTTCTGACAAATTTCAGAACTGGGATTTGAAAAGATAATGGTTGTTGGTGCTGGGACCAAAGAGACATGAGATACTATTGCATCTTTTTCATGTGGAGTCTTGCTAGGATTATCATGAGAATCATAGATGCCATGAGACCCAAAAGCTTGAGGTGTTCCCTTGCAGTCTGAGTGGAAACCCTATAAACAGGTATAAAAGACTTTTGAATGCTCTTGGAATTCCAGCTTGTGTAGGAGATCTCTCGTCCAGGTAAGTCTAGCCTGCAATGAGCTACAACTGGAGCTTGACATTTTGCTAACACTCTTGGTGCAGTGGATAGTCCAAATGGTAAGCCGTAGAAATGGTAATGTGATCCAGACACACAAAAGTTTAAGAAACATCTGAAATCGAAATGGCTATGGGTGTGAAGATAAGCATCTTTTAAATCAAGTGTTACCAGGAAATTTAAATTAGGAAGAAGAGATAAAAGTTTGTGAAGTGGCAGCATTTTGAACTTGGGAACTAACATAAATTGGTTTAGGAAAGGAAGATCTAAATCTAGGGTCTCCAAGCATGTTCTTTCTTTGGCACCAAAAACAGCCTTGAATAAAAACCCTTCCAAACTGGTAAGGAAGACCTGCTTCTATTACTCACTGAGACAACATATGTCGAAGGATAGGTGGAAGTAGAGAAATCTGGTCTAATGGATCAGCAATTACTCCCTAGAATGGAAGAATCTCCTTCTACTGCCATGTGTAATTCTGAATAAGCTTCATAACTGATTTGTCTAGAGCAGGTGTTCCCAGATTTATTTAGTTTACCATCCCCTTTTCACAAAAAAAAAAAGTATTCAGCAATCCACTGGAAATGTACTTTCTACATCCTGAGCAGCTTTTCACGTTAGGTACATATAATAGAAAATGGTATGCAAATCAAATCAGACAGATAACAGAGACAAATTTCATTTTATTCTGCATCTAGTACAAATTTTTGGTGTTTAGAAATAAGACACCTTGAAACTGAATTTTTAAAACTATTTATTAAAATCAACAAAAGAAACACATATTGTATGTAGACATAGAAGAAGTTGGAACTGAAAATTTAATAAAACTATTAAACATAGTCATTAGCAATCAGTAATATTAAAAGCAATCCTAATGAGAAGAATGCTGCTGATCCATTATTACTTATTTACTGATATTTGGCTCTGCATTTGTCAGCAGCATTTTTAAATCACTGCCATCAACTATTTGCAGTCAGTTTCTTTTTTAATTAAAATATTTGTGACCACACCAAACCCAGATTCCACTAAATATGATGTAGAAATGTGATTAAAATCTTTTCTACTACAACCCACAATTCAGGATAAAGTATGGGCATCTGTTTTTGCAACTAGAACTGTTGGTATCCGTTTTTGAATTTGAATTTCAGTTCCTCATTTGCTGTCACTTCTATCAGTTCTTCTTGTAATTGTAAAGATTATTCTGTGCTTGTACTTGAAAACCAAAACCCAATCAGGTATGTTCATTTTAAGAATATCTTCAAACCGTTAGTTGAAATCATAATGGAGAGCCTCCATGTGCTGACAGTAACTTAGCGCGCCTTTTGTCATGTTTTTCCACTGCTGATAGATTGGACACGGCTGAATTCCCCACCTCCTAAGTTTCATTTATGCAAGAGAAGTTTTGACACAAATGCAGAAATAGCAGCTTTTGTTTTTATTAAATTCAGCTCATCTCCTTGGAACTGTAGATTTACTTCAGTAAATTTGTTAAACAAATCGGTTAAATAACCTGTCGCTTTTGAACTTAATCAAGTTGGCTCATAAAGAATCATCTCTGTTTTTTAGAAACTCTAGCATTGAGTTAAAGAGCTTATAAAATCGATTCAAACAGTCAACCTTTGATAGCTAACGGACTTCAGTATGGAGCAGCAAACAATTGAATTCTTCATCTTTTTCAATACAAAGTTGTCCAAAATATCTGTCATTCAATGAATGACTTCTGATTTTGTTGACTGCTGTAATTACATGATGCAATGACCTATATAGGTGATCACTCACATTTTTGGCAACTAAATGTTGACGATGAATCATACAATGCACAGGGAATACATGTGGCATCTCCTTTTTTAAATATACAGTAAAACCGCAAAGGCACCCTACCATCACTGGAGCACAGTGGTTAGTGCCAGTCATTTTTTAGCAAATAATAATTCTTGGCAATTTTTTTGTCTTTTATTTATTGTACAAAGGCTTCATGGTAAAGTAGACTCATCAAATTGTACAGAGAACCGGGTTGTTTTTAAATGATCACACAATGAGTCTTCAACATCCTGGGCCATTTCATCAATTCTTCATTGCACTGTGTTATTGTACAAAGGAATTTTCTTCATGATATCAGGCACTGGCTTGTGCAGTACAGCTGGTAGGATTAGTTCTTCACTAATACTATGCAGTTTTCCCGATTTAGCAATCAGTAAGGAAATGTCACACAACCCATCATCAGCTTGTTTGGATGCTGCCAAAAACATACCTGCTAATGTTGGTTGTTTCAAAGATTTTTCTATAGCTGCTTCAAAATATGATAAATCCTTATCTTTTTTATCAGCATGAATTTTTATTAAATGTTTGCTTGTCTTGAAGGCTTCATAGATTCATTTGAAAAAACTTTTTGGCAAATCAGGCGCATTGGGAATGTATTGTTTGCAAGTGAATAAAGCCATATTTCAAATATTCAGTATCATATTGTCTAAATTTCTTCTTGGGTTCAGCCATGATATTATCTGTAAAAACAGATACATTTACAAAATTACTAAAATGCAAATTTATCACATACCTAAACTAAAACATTTTTAAATATTTTACTAAATAATAAAAATACTCACATGCAAACTGCTGTTTTATTGTAACAACAAGTTGCTTTGTATGTGATCCATGTAGATTAGGTAGCGAGTGACTAGGTATCCAATACGCACTAAACTTTTTCTGTACTTACTGGACTCATGCTACACATCAAATTATGGACTGCGTGTCACACAACTCAGAAACAATCTAAAACTGATTTCATATGTATCATGTATTATATGCTGACCCCTTATCCTGCAAACAAAGGCCTTCATTTTTTAAATCCATGTCACTTCGAAGTTCTACAGATAAAACCAATTACAATGATGCAGCATTCCCATGACGACAACCCAAGTTGCAAAACCCATGACCCAAACAAGTAAAGCATATTCTCTCCAATTAACTTGATCTGTAGCACACATTCCTTAAAGACAAACATACCAAATTATGCAAAACATGATGTTTTATACAGCTGACTATCTCACATGCCTGGAAAGCCCACTCAAATTAGGCTACAGAATGTATGATGTATTCTGACTTATCATTATGTCTTACTGCTTTTTATCACTGTCTCTTGCTGTGCCTGTCATGTAGTCATTCATTCAGTTTCAGTGCCGTCTCTATTCAGTTCAGGGCTGAAAGAATCCAGAACCTACCTCAAAAAGCAACAGACACTTGGGATCAAACAATTCTGGATAGGACCTCAGCCCATCTGAATATGTGCAACCCCCCACATACACATGCACACCTTGGGTAGTTTTAAGTACAGTCAATGCACCTACTCTCCTGGTCTTTGTCTTTATAAACTAAAATAAAAACCCAGCCAAGACAGATTTTACACTGTGTGATTCCTTAAAACCTGTGGTATTACAGGTAACTTGGGATATATGCAAATGACCCGTTAAGGACATCAAGTATTTCAGTAGTTCTGAATGCCCATGACTCTTTTCCTTTTTAAGTCTGTTATGGACTAATTCACGCCAATAAAGCCAAAAGGTCATGGGCATTCAGAACTGCCATATAGCTGAAAACCCTTTTTTCCTGCCAACTTTCAAGAAACTCTACTAGAATGGTATAAGAAGAGGGAAGGCAGTCAGTCATTGTGTGCATCAGGATAGACTACAATGCTTGTACAGACATAGGTAAGGGCAATATACCAGCCATAATTAAAACTAAATATGTGAGTGGGTGTGATATGTCTGTGTGTGTGTGTGTGTGTGTGTGTGTGTGTGTGTGTGTGTGTGTGTGTGAGTGTGAGTGTGCGTGTGAGTGTGCATGTGTGTGTGTGTGTGTGTGTGTGTGTGTGTGTGTGTGTGTGTGTGTATACATATATAAATATATACATATATACATATATATATATATATATATATATATATATATATATATATATGTGTGTGTGTGTGTGTGTGTGTGTGTGTGTGTGTGTGTGTGTGTAGTGTCCCTACTATTTAAACAAATTTCAAAACTTTGAACATGCTTTCATCAACAGCTTAATGTCGAAAAGGCCAAATCCTGAAGACACGGATCAGCAATTTTTTTCCTTAGGGAAAAAAAAAATCACTGGGCTGTTTTCGGGACTTTGACATTTCCTACACTGTGGTGCGATCTCAGAGTTGGTATATTTAAGTAGGGGATGTGGGGGGGGGGCACAGCCCCCCCACTTTATTTTGTGTTTTTTTTTTTTTTTTTTTTTCTCTAGGAAAAAAAATTGCTGTTCTGTATGTTAAGAATTTGGCCTTTTCGACATTAAGTTGTCGATGAAGGCATGTTCTAAGTTTTGAAACTTCGTTTAAATAATATAGACACTATATATATATATATATATATATATATATATATATATATATATACATGCACGCTAATTAACTGGTTTGTTATTGTCAATATATGTGCATTTACATATGCATACGTTGCTGATGAATTTAAGATAATTATTATTATGAATAGTATTATATTCATTGCTGATTCTACCAGAAACGCAGGAACTTAAATTAAAAATCCAGTTATAAACAACAGCTTTCTCTTCTGACAAATGTGTTCAGATTCTGCAGCAGAAATACCCACCTAGAATTACCTTTGATGGCTGAACATCACTCTGCAGGATTCTTGCTGTGTCAGCTAACATAATAATCAAGACGAATCCCACAGCAAAATGAGAATAAATTATTATTTTCAAAGGCAGACTACACATGAGATATGTGTATCTTAAGGGACTCGAGCAGATTTAGCTTTTGTTAAAAAAACATTGTAGGACACATTTAAGACATCCTGCCTTTGTGAATTCGAATGATCATTCGAACCGTGCAATGACATTCCAATTCTTCTAATAGAACAATAGCAAATCTGCACCTCAGCCTGACGGTTGTGATCCACATACAAATAAAAATGCAGCATAAATATAACATGTGGCTCTAATTTTAGCTGTAATCCCAGGTGCCCAGATGTTGCTGTGTCATAATAAGAATAAATCCCTGCAATCAAGCCAGAAATGAGAACTACCAAAAATGCATATTTCACAAAGAATGGCACCAGGTATGGTATTTCTTGCATCTGTAAGCTGCTAGCATGCATACTGTGATGAAAACTGTATGCAGATTCACATAGTATTGTACAGTGAACAAGTCATAACATGCATATGTTCCTGCCCATGTGTGCTGGACTTATCACGTAAAATCCCAATCACTTGAAAGTGTGCACTTACTAACATTTTGCTTGTTAAGACCTGTTGCAAGCCTTGAATGCAGATTGCTACCATCTGACAATGCATGATTGTATATGTGCATAGTTAAGTGGAGAAGTGTTTAAAAATGTTTAATTATACATTTTTTCAGCACTTAATTGTTGTGCTGTATGCTCTCACTGCCCCTTTATTTTTATTCAATGCCCCCTTTTGCTTCTGAGGCCACTACCATCCCCCTGTATCGTTTCACGTCCTCCACAGGGAGTGGTACCTCCCACTTTGGGAGTCATTGGTCTAGAAATATCTGTTGCCAAAGAGAGAGAGAGAGAGAGAGAGAGAGAGAAGTGGATATTCAGACTTTCTAGAAGAGAAAATGGACTGCCCAGGTTGGAGGGGGCAGAGCCTCTTTAATAATCTTTATATCTTGTTGGACTATCATTTATTTTGGGGAGCTTCTGTATTCTTTTTTGGAACCCTTATGCCATGCTTGGATCAGCTTACTCTTCTCATCACACTTTCTGAAAACCTCTAAATAAGTGGGACCAAAAACTAAAACTCTGAATAAATGAGAATCTTAAATCCCATTTATGCATCGTCTTGGGACTTCTGAGAACGCAGCCATGCAAACCTCCTCAAAATGGTACCAGTGGCCATAGTTCTGGAAGAAGTATCAATAGAGTCATCCAGAACGTTAAATAATGAGCTGGGACTTTTACGATGGGGAAACTGAACCACTTAAAGTAGATTTTTCCTCACAAGAATAAACTGCAGACAAAACATTCCTCATACCTTCACAATTAGTTAGAATATACTTTAATATGTGAGCCTGACAATTCAAAATTCTGAAAATCAGAGTTGCAGAAGTATGCACCTTTTCCCATTGTTATCAATAATTTCCCCATCCTTATACAAAGTGTAGGATTGGTATTAAATAAGTGTCCATCAGATGTAGGACTAACTAAAGCTATTGCTGCTAGGCCAGGTTTGGATTGAGTATATAAAAACTTAAAATAGTGAGGAAC
This sequence comes from Protopterus annectens, assembly GCF_019279795.1. Taxonomy (NCBI): domain Eukaryota; kingdom Metazoa; phylum Chordata; order Ceratodontiformes; family Protopteridae; genus Protopterus; species Protopterus annectens. Next base: position 516,307,819 of record NC_056742.1, on the reverse strand, counting down.
TTTAGACAATATCTGTCTTTTTAGGGGAAAGCAGGCCGGCTGTTAGTACAGACAGGGACACACACAACCCCCAATGCTGACAGCACTGGAGGAATGGGTGAAGGTTCTGGAAATTCCATTTGTAGCATGTCATACTATTTACTGAGGGACTGAGATATCTCAGTGTTCTCCCACTGAAAACACTGGCACATTCTGGAAATAGTGTTAGAGAGATATAAACCCCTTCAGGAAGAATGAAATATTGTGTGCTCCTCTGAATTTGAATCAGAAATCTGAAGAGAAAACCCTACATCTATCCCTCATATTCCTACCCAGATTTACAATTTTGAATATCTTCAGGAAAAAGAGGAATTGCCCTTTTCTTTTACCAGAAGCCACATTATAAGAAGGATCAATTGACTCGATTAGACCCTGAGCCATATCTAGTAAACTACTCCTGTTAAGAGAAATTTGAGCAGAAGCAGATACATACTTAGTTTTCTGTATGGCCAATGGAGTTAATAATGGCAGCTGCTGTCTCTCCAGGGATGGGCAGAACATTTTGACTAAAGATGGAAGACTACTTCAGTAACAACAAGTGTGGCTCTCCCTTGCCCATTGACAGGGATGATGTGGCGAACCCCCAATTCATCGCAGTTGTAAGTGCTACATCATAGGGATCCGGGGTAAAAGATGAATGGTTTGATTAACCAGCTTCAGCATAGCAGAGTCACCCACCTGGAGCTGAGACAAATTGGCTGTTTGCTTAACTTTTTCTTTTTGTGGTTAGAAGAAGGCCCGACCAACCACAAGACAGGTAGTTTGTTTCATGGTCAAGCCAAAAATGGGGCCGCTTTCATGTGGAAAACAAGCAGCAAAAGCTGGTGAACGTTTAAAACTGTAAAAAGTAATGTTTCCCAGCAAAAACACAGTAAAAAGCACTTCAATACACTTTGTCAGCCCCAAGGAGGAAAATAAACACAGTTTGTCAACAGAAAAATAGTTTTCAACTGCTTTCAACAACTTTTAATTTTACAGAAGAAAGTGCACTTATTTAAAAGAACAGTTAAGTCTCATGACAGTTGATTAAAACACAAACCCCTAAATAATAATAATGAAAATTAAGAGAGAGAAAAAAAAACAACTTTACTAAATAATAAATGTAAAATATGGAAGTTTTTTCCCCCAAAGGGAACTTATCTGTCCAGCAATGGAACAGCACATGACATCTGTTGATCCCTGAAAGCCCACAGAGAAGCATTCTCTTTGGTGGCAGGAAAGTTCTGAAGGGTTTGGTGCTTATACCTGCTGCCTAATGGTTTGAGCATGTAGAACATCTCCTGAAGCTTAGGAAGTTAGCTGGCTCTTATATTCTTGTCAGACTATAACCCATACAGCTAAGGCTACTGTAGCAGTGATCAATATAATCAAAATTTCAGGTTTTAGTTTTATTTTCAAGGAAACTGCTTTGCAGTTGAACCTGACGAGTGAGAATGTTCATAGGTTCATAGGTTTATAGGAGGTTACTAGGCTAGTGGCTCTAGAGAATTTACAGACCTGGCCATGTTAATCACAAGTGTCCCTATTTGTTCTTTTTTGGCTAGTTTGCAGAACAAATTTATGAGCAGAGCGGGTCTGTGTTCAACATTGGCTACCCCTGCCCATGAGGGACATGGGTGTCACCCCAGGGGTGAATTTGCAATCTCCCATCCAATTATCTAGGTTGCCTTTAAACAGTGTCAGTGAGGAGCTCAGCTTTACATGACTAGGAAGTCTAATCCTGAGACAAGGCAGTTTCTGGGAAACATATCTGTCTCTCCAGCATGTTTTGTAATGTCACAAGCTAGGTTGAGATCCCTAAAGCAAGAGAGTCTTGTGCCATTTGAATTGTGGATGTGCAACATTTCCATTAAGAAAGTGCTGGAGATTGCCCTATAGGCCAGGCAGAAGTCACCTCTTAGCAGCCTATAAGATGCATAGTAAAGTGACTAGGCTATCTGACTGTCCATCCATGTTATGGATGGAATAGAGCATAAGTCCTCTATATTTGTCAGAACATTCTCAAGGATGTTGTTTCCCCTTGTGGGTACTCTGGATACTCGTTCAAGAGCATTTATGTTGACAAAGTCCAAGAATCTGGACTTTCACATTAGTTGTAATATAGGTTTTGCAGCCTGAAGATGGTTAGTTGAAGTCACCCAGGAAGATGTTTTGGGGTTTAATGCTGAGCGACTCCAGTTTATATAAGTAGGCACTATGGCATGCCTGGGACATAGATTAGTTTCAGTAGCTGGCTTGAATTTGATAAGGATCTTTACTGATGGTGAGTCGGACATGAGGAAGCTGTAGGACATCATTCTGCTTTACCAGCCTTGACCTGAGTCTCTTCTGGATGAAGACTGAGACACCTCGACCCTTTTGTCTTCCTGCATAGTAACTTATCTAAATGTATAAAATATATTATAGTCCTGCACAGCCAAAGTTCACTCTACAGATTTAAACCAAGACTCAGTCGGTACACAGGCATCTGCATCCTCAAAGGTGAAAAGAGCCTGCAGGGAGTGGAGGTTCCTGTTCAGGCTCCTAGCATTGACCAGTAACATTAGGGTGTGGAGTGTCTTGTTTAGGCTGCTAACATTGACCAGTAACATTACGGTGGGGAGGGTATTGTTTAAGCACCTAGCATTGACCAGTAACATTAGGGTGTGGAGTGTCTTGTTTAGGGTCCTAGCATTGACCAGTAACATTAGGGTGTGGAGTGTCTTGTTCAGGCTCCTAGCACTGATCAGTAACATTAGGGTGTGGAGTGTCTTGTTTAGGCTCCTAGCACTGACTAGTAACATTAGGGTGTGGAGTGTCTTGTTTAAGCTCCTAGCATTGACCAGTAACATTATGGTGTGGAAGTTCTTTTTTTAGGGTCCTAGAGCTGACTAGTAACATTAGGGTGTGGAGTGTCTTGCTTAGGCACCTAGCACTGATCAGTAACATTATGGTGGGGATTGCCTTGTTTAGGCTCCTAGAACTGACCAGTAACATTAGGGTGTGGAGTGTCTTGTTCAAGCTCCTAGCACTGACCAGTAACATTAGGGTGTGGAGTGTCTTGTTTAGGCTCCAGGCACTGACCAGTAACATTAGGGTGTGGAGTTTCTTGTTTAGGATCCTAGCATTGACCAGTAACATTAGGGTGTGGAGTTTATTGTTTAGGCTCCTAGGACTGACCTGTAACATTAGGGTCTGGAGTGTCTTGTTTAGGCTCCTAGCACTGACCATAACATTAGGGTGTGGAGTGTCTTGCTTAGGCACCTAGCACTGATCAGTAACATTATGGTGTGGATTGTCTGTTTAGGTTCCTAGCATTGACCAGTAACATTAGTTTGTGGAGTGTCTTGTTTGGGCTGCTGACATTGACCAGTAACATTAGGGTGTGGAGGTTCTTGTTTAGGCGCCTAGCACTGACCACTAACATTAGGGTGTGGAGTGTCTTGTGCAGGCTCCTAGTACTGACCATTAACATTAGGGTGTGGAGTGTGTTGCTCAGGCTCCTAGCACTGACCAGTAACATTAGGGTATGGAGTGTCTTGTTTAGGCTGCTAGCATTGACCAGTAACATTAGGGTGTGGATTGTCTTGTTTAGGATCCTAGCATTGACCAGTAACCTTAGGGTGTGGATGTTCTTGTTTAGGTGCCTAGCACTGACCACTAACATTAGGGTGTGGAGTGTCTTGTTTAGGTTCCTAGCACTGACCAGTAACATTAGGATGTGGAGTGTCTTGTTTAGGCTCCTAGCATTGACCAGTAACATTAGGGTGTGGAGTGTCTTGTTTAGGCTCCTAGCATTGACCAGTAACATTAGGGTGTGGAGTGTCTTGTTTAGGCTCCTAGCATTGACCAGTAACATTAGGGTGTGGAGGTTCTTGTTTAGGCACCTAGCATTGACCAGCAACATTAGGGTGTGGAGTGTCTTGTTCAGGCTCCTAGCACTGACCAGTAACATTAGGGTGTGGAGTGTCTTGTTTAAGCTCCTAACATTGACCAGTAACATTATGGTGTGGAGTGTCTTGTTTAGGCTTCTAGCACTGATCAGTAACATTAGGGTGTGGAGTGTCTTGTTCAGGCTACTAGCACTGACCAGTAGCATTAGGATGTGGAGTGTCTTGTTCAGGCTCCAAGCACTGACAAGTAACATTAGGCTGTGGAGGTTCTTGCTTAGGCACCTAGCATTGACCAGTAACATTAGGGTGTGGAGTGTCTTGCTTAGGCACCTAGCACTGATCAGTAACATTATGGTGTGGATTGTCTTGTTTAGGCTCCTAGCATTGACCAGTAACATTAGTTTGTGGAGTGTCTTGTTTAGGCTGCTGACATTGACCAGTAACATTAGGGTGTGGAGGTTCTTGTTTAGGCGCCTAGCACTGACCACTAACATTAGGGTGTGGAGTGTCCTGTGCAGGCTCTTAGTACTGACCACTAACATTAGGGTGTGGAGTGTGTTGCTCAGGCTCCTAGCACTGACCAGTAACATTAGGGTGTGGAGTGTCTTGTTTAGGCTGCTAGCATTGACCAGTAAAATTAGGGTGTGGAGGTTCTTGTTTAGGTGCCTAGCACTGACCACTAACATTAGGGTGTGGAGTATCTTGTTCAGGCTCCTAGCACTGACCAGTAACATTAGGGCGTGAAGGTTCTTGTTTAGGATCCTAGCAATGAGCAGCAATATTAGGGTGTGGATGTTCTTATTTAGGCTCCTAACATTGACCATAATATTAGGGTGTGGAGGTTCTTGTTTAGGCTCCTAGCACTGACCAGTAACATTAGGATGTGGAGTGTCTCGTTTAGGCTGCTAGCATTGACAGTAACATTAGGGTGTGGAGTGTCTTGTTTAGACTCCTAGCACTGACCAGTAACATTAGGGTGTGGAGTGTCTTGTTTAGGTGCCTAGCACTGACCACTAACATTAGGGTGTGGAGTATCTTGTTCAGGCTCCTAGCACTGACCAGTAACATTAGGATGTGAAGGTTCTTGTTTAGGATCCTAGCAATGATCAGTAACATTAGGGTGTGGATGTTCTTATTTAGGCTCCTAGCACTGACCATAATATTAAGGTGTGGAGGTTCTTGTTCAGGCTCCTAGCATTGATCATTAAATAAAGAGACAAAAGGTTGAGGCAAGCAATGTATCTTTACAGTAATGACACCAAAAATTAGACATACATCTGACCAGTAATGCACTCATTATGTTTCAGTAAAGCATAACTGCGTTCAGCTTCAGCAGCACATCTGCATCCTTCTTTTCTTGTGATCTTTTCTTATTTTTATTTCCTCCTATAACACCAGTGACAATTTGTATTAATTTTTGCCTAATTTACTGTTGCTTGCTTCTTAAAATGTTTCATTGATATTTGTAGACAAAGTACTATGGTGTGGGGTCACACTATATGATATTAAATAAAACCCATCGCATCGAGACCTCAACAGTGTTATCGTTTTTATTGTTGCTTTTAATGTCACGTCTGGTTTCACCAGACCAGCTCTTAAAAATAAAAATGCTTTGTGCATGGATCAGGACTCAAGGTGAACCAGAAGTGAACTGCTACATTTCAACTTCAAAAGATGTAGTTTTTAAATTACTGAAATAAAAATAAGTAAATGTAGCAGAAAGTTACTCATTCACATGTTTAGCGTTTAACCCTTACAAGGAAACAGTGAGCTGATGAAAATGTGCATAACACTGAAAACATCAAAACATGCCAGTGTGATGTCCATTGTATCTATGACAAGTGGTTTTCTTGTTTTTTTGAAGCTTTACCTACAAATCACCAAGGCAGTATCTTTATTATTACACTGCAGTACATCCACACCCAGTGATGTTTCCTGAGTGATAACAATGTTGAAAACAGGTGACCTTGTCAGGTCTGCACAAACAGGCAGTGATTAAACCAATGAAAATGAAAAACAAATTGGTAAAAGCAGAATGATAAGGCATCAAGAATGAGTAATAATTATAAGGACCTCTGTCAACAGGAACTTCTCTTATAATGCTTCCTACATGTTGTGGGGAGATCTCCATTGTAATGACCACATCTATATCTCTAGTACACTCATGTTAGTTATAAGTATAACACATCTGAAATAAAAAGTGTTATCTAAACAACATAATTCCAAAATTCCTTTTAACATATTTATTTGCAATAACTTAGCATATTTATCTGTAACAAACTGCAGGCAGCTGACAGTAAGGAACCTACTCTGGGAAGCTGTACAGACATTGCAATGTGTCTGCTTATGCCAAATAGTTATCATTTGCTTTTACCTTTTTTTTTTTACAGAATTTTTGCTTTCAAGCATTTTATTAAATATTTACTTATAAGTGGGATTTAAAGAGAAATATGTCACTTTCAATACTGTATCTGTCTACGAAAATCAGACTCCCAATGGCATATAGTCTGCACATTTCCTCATCAACTGTCTGTGGTGTAGCCCATACTTAACTCAATGCTTACCCTTGTAATTCATCGGGGTGGAGGTCTTGCATGAATTCCCCCTTTGTTTTTTGGTCCTATAACCTTACTTCCACCATCTACTTCCTGAGACAAAGGCTATTCTTAACTTAATGTTAATTCCTAGATATTTTGGGTCCATATTACAACCATGAAAGTCCTAAACAGCGAATACGGCAAATAAACCATGAAATTCAAAATCTCGAACAGTCATAGTTGTCCAACCCCACCGCTCGCTACATACTACCTACCCAAACAAAATAAATAAACCAGATACATACACTAACCAAAACCCTACTTCTAACCCTACACTAAACCTTACATACATTACTGTCTATGCACTTACCTTAACCCGCACCCTAACCCTAAGGTCCGTAACTATCGCACACTTACCTTACGGAGCTATACTGCAGAAGGGCCAACCATGACTATTCAACATTTCGGATTTTGCACTTCAGGACGATCGGTGTTTTCATGTTTCGACGTATATGTGTTGACGTTTCCATATTCTGGTAAGTGGACCTTCACAATTTCAATAGGGAACCGATATTTCTTTGGGGGATCAGTCATGAATTCATAAATTCTCTCATTGTTTTTGATTTTGTAACCTCTTTGGGAAGGCTGGGCTATCTTTTTGTAAAAAAGTTTCCTTTCACTTTGCCCTGGGCACTCAATTTGTATTTCTTCACTCTGTGCTCTCCTGTTCTTAGACATCTCTTTTTGAAACATAGTATCCACTTAGATGCTATCATTTCCCTTGAGATTTCTACAAGTTTCTGTTATTTGCCCTGTTCTTTTCCTTTATACAATGCTTCACATGTTCAGTTGTTGAAATTTGCCTTTTGCAGAAAGCTATGGATCAGACTGTGCTCCCATAAACTGCTTCATCCTGTATGCTTGTGAAAACGAGGGCTTAAATCTGCACCCACTCACCAAAAATCAGGTCTTATCAATTATCTTAGAGGAAGGACACCTTCCCATCTTTTACTGGTGATGGCTCTTCCTATATATTCCATCACACAATGGATATTTTTTGCTACTTTACAGCGTTCCTTGCTACATTGTAGATGATCTGGTACATGAACAGATGCACCCTTTTCTACTTTGAAGTTACTGCTGCTTGCTCGCCAGCTGAACACACATTGTGGACTATTGGTTCTTGGATGCAGTATTTTGCATACTTCTTAATTGAAGTTAAGCTTCTAGTTGTTAGAAATTCTTAACAGCCTTGTAAAATCAGTTTTCCTGTTGACTGTACCCTGTTGTGTATCAGGTCAGTTGCATACATTGGTATGATAAATGAACTTTTTTCTTGCATATTGTGTTCATTATCACAGTGATAAGCAGTGACCATAGTACTAACCACTTTGGTAATTTAGTAGTAGACAGTTTAACTTACACTTATGAAGCCATCTGCATATGCTAACATCTCGCCATGAAAGCTTTATTTAGGTACAGATACAAAGTGATCTCTAGTTTCAGCCCTCCACTTTCATACCTCTTTTGAAGTGTATGTTACTGTATCAACAGGCTAAGGTGAGAAGAACAAACTCAGTCCTCATCCTCTGCAGTTCTTTCTCGACATGCTCTTACTTTGATCCTAACAGCTCAGCAGCAGGAACATTTTGCATTTAACAATAAAATAACCAGAAACTTGCAACTGTGGCTCTATTTGCCATTAATCAAGTTAAGACATGAATATGGCTTGCATGTATTATATGGAAAAAGAAATCAAAATAGAATGTTATAGCATGTGCCAGAACTTCAGCCTGGACAATAATAGCAAGTGATAAAGTGAATAATGTTCCCAACAAGATGCACACAAAGTAGCCGAAATGGAGGGTATCCTGCAAAGACATCAGCAGGAAGATCTTCCACATGATTCCACACAGAATCCATAGAGGAATGAGAACCTATAGAATCAGGAAGTCAGAGACTGGGCAAATCCTACTCACCTTTCTATGTCCATCTCTTTAATGGCCTCTAAAGCCTCACACATGATGAACTTCTACCTCTAGTCTGCAAGGCCATGGAACGTATCATCATGGAACTTATAAACAAATACATTGGTAATCTCCAAACTCTGGACCCCACCCAGTTCGGGATTGTAAAAGGCAGATCATGTCTCCTAAACCTGGTAGACTTCTTTGAAGCAGTCACCAAAGCCGTAGATGAGGGTAAGGTGGGTCACACAGCCTATCTAGATCTTGCCAAGGCTTTTGACACCATCCCCCACTCTGGAATTATAGATAAACTCACTAAACTAGGTATAAATCCCTATGTCATAAGATGGGTTGCCAAATGGTTCACTGACAGAACCCACACTGTGAAAGTAGCAGACTCCAAATCCGACTTCAGACCAGTGACAAGTGGAGTACCACAGGGTTCAGTCCTGGGTCCTCTCCTGTTTGGTATCTACTTCTCTGAAGTACAGGCTAACACAGAAGGTCTTTGGCTAATGAAGTTTGCAGATGACTGCAAACTAGGAGCCATAATCAAAACTCCTAATGATGTGGACATCCTACAAAAGGGCCTCACTGTGACAAATGCCTGGTGTCAAAGCCATGGCCTCAAGCTCAGTGCCAAAAAGTGCATTGTCATCTCCTTTGGTCAAAACTCTGTACCCATGAATTACAACATAGGTGGTAGTATACTTAACACCGAAAGTGTGATAAGAGACCTTGGGACACAGGTGGACAGTAGTCTCTCCTTTGATAATCACATCACCACAGCAGTCAGGAAATCCTTCTACGTGGCACACCTCATCACAAAAGGTTTTTCATCCAGGAAAAAAAAAGGTCATTGTTCCCCTCTACTCATCACTCATTAGACCCATTATAGAGTACAACGCCCCTTTTGGTATGTACCTCATAAGACATCTACAACAACTGGAAAGGCTGCAGAAATACCTCACAAAGAGGATTACCAGCCTCAAACAGATGCCCTGTGCAGACCGTCTCAAAAAACTCCAGCTTTACTCAGTCACATATCGCCTACTCAGAGGTGATCTCTGCCTAACATAGAAAGCTATGTCAAACCCAGAGCTCTTGGACATGCTCCACTTAAAGAAGTCCCAATCCCTCCGAGCTACATGCTCTAGGGGCCTAAACCTTGTTACCACAATAAACAGAACATGCCGGAGGGATAGATTCCTGTCCCAGAGACTTCCCATACTCTGGAACAGACTACCTATCTATATCAAACAAAGCTCCTCATTAGTACTCTTCAAGAAAAATCTTGATGATTGGATGGGAAATAGGAAATTCACCCCGGGTACCACTTCTGTGGCTCTACTCGACAGTGGCACAGGAAAATAATTTTCTTGGGTGGCAAAAGCCAGGGTACCTTTTTGGCTGGGCTTGTATATTCACTAGGGCTGATAGCCTAGTACCTACCTATAAACCTATGAACCTAACTAGAAAATGGCTGAACTTCCATCTGCCATCAGGTGATGGCCATTACAGCTTCAAAAAAGGTATGCTCAGCATCTCCTTCTGAGAATGACTCAGGGAATGACCATCATATACTGGCTTTGTTATGTAGAATGAGTCAGTTCATCAATATCTGGATATTACAATAATCTCAAGGCCAGGAGGTCTATGCCTTTCCTTTCAGTAAAGACTTTTCTGGAAGAGATTTTCATAGTCCTTCCCCTGTCTCTGAGCTCCAGTTATAGCCACCATGCTAGACGTTGATGCAGGTGGACTGAATGATGTTGTAATACCTGTTGACACCTATGTAGACCGCTGTGCAAGCTTCCCTGAGCCTCATGCTACCTTCAGCTGATGTTTTCCTCTCAGTCTGTAGGCATGTCATCCTCCTCTAACTCACACTTGCCACATGAGGTAGGGGCACCGCATGAGGTAGGGGCACCACATGAGGTAGGGGCATTCTGCTTCACCAGAATCTGGCATCAGGAGACTTTTTTTTCTTCCTATCTGAATCACGTTAGGCAAGTCACTCAAAGGGAGCTAAGGTTCAGTTTCTGAGACAAAAAAGTGTAATAAATCTCTTCCAGTAGTAGCAAGCTTGGAGTTGACTTTTCTATTGATGACAGCTCATGAAGACATGTGTGGACTTATCACCTGTTCTTTCATCTCCTCAGCAAAAGTTGTACTAATCCATGTATAATAAGTATACTCCTTATCCAAACTATGGAACTCTCTCCCCTCCCTTCGAAATACCCCAAACCACACCAACTTCAAATCCCTCCTACACTCCCACCTATCCTCAGAATGGATATGCCCTGCTTTTCTCCTACCTGAGCCCTTCATTAGCATCCATTTCCGCAGTCCAATCTCTGCTCACCACCAACAACCTGCCACTCTTTCTAAATTACTAAACTCCACAAGTAGAGCAGGACTGCTATCCTGCTCCCATATTCACTTTGTTAGAGATTTATATTTCTGAAATGTTGAACTATCTCATTTCTGTAAATGCACTCCATAATAACTAGTCTGAATGTTATTTTGAATGTATATTTACTTCTTAACATCAATAACTGTTCTCTTTCACTACAGCTACTCTGTAACAAACGCATTTCTTTCCACATGCTTGCTTATACTCTACTTGATACGCTTGTTTTTTGTTAATGTATTTTGTAAACATAGAAATCTTTACTTCTGCTAATGCTTAGCAAGTTACAGACTGAATGTAGAATGACTGTCCACTGCCACTGCAGCTACTCTGTATTCACTTGTATTTCTTCATGTGCACTTGATTGTACTCTCAGAATAACATACATACTAGGTTCATAGGTTCATAGATTAGTACTAAGCTAACTGCCCTTGTGAGCCATTTTAAGCCTAGGCAATTATCCCTTGTGAGAATCAAACCCTGCACCTTGTGCTTGCAAGGCAAACACCTTAAAGATTAGGCCACCCTCCCAACCTCTGCTTGAAATTCAATGTTTATTATTGTTTTTGCCACTTTATATGTTTGTTTATTGTTTAGGGAGCTTTTCTCCCCAAGGCCTCCACTGAAAACGTGATTTTCTTGGCCCAGTGAACTTCCCCGGTCATCAAACTGAAATAAATAAATAAAATAAATAAAATAAGAAGGAAAAGGAACCACATGGAATTTCTGCCTCACCGTCGATGTTGAAGAATGCAATTTCCACCATCTAAAAGTACACTATTGCAACAGTTTTAACACCAAAAAAGTGCAGATGTTTTGGAAAATCCTGAGGTTGACTGACATACTTTGGTCTGTAAGCATCCAGAGTAAAAATCTTCTTATCTGTTCAGCACAGCAAATGCATTTGATACTTCATCCATACCTTTGCCACATTTTCACCAGACAAGGTATCTAAAAGTCTGGACACATTTGGTATCAGGTCATACTTATCTATCTCTTTAAACCACAGAGGTCAGAATTACTTGTCTTACCTGCCTGCCTTATTCCAATTCTTCTTAGCAGTTCAAGAAATGGGAGCACTGGATAAACTTGCCTACGTGGCCCTCTACTATATCAAAGCAAGTTGGTTATGTCCGCACATGAGGTCATTATTTTTAATGATTGTTTTTTCTAGTATGTGTTGTATTTCTATTATATTTAGATAAAACAGTGAATGTAACTCTACCTCTTATTCTGTCATTAGTCCTGATATAGTGAAAAAAGAATAAGTTAATTCAAATTCCATGTGTTCTGACAACATTCTCAGTTTTATTATATGTTCCATAAAGTATTGTTTGTTCATAGGTTCATAGGTAGGTACTAGGCTATCTGCCCGAAGACATTTATAAGCCTAGCCAGAATGTGTCGGCTTTTGCCGCCCTCTTAGATTAATTCCCTGTGCCTCTGTCCAGCAGAGCCATTGAAGTGATCCCTGGGGTAAACTTTCTGTTTCCCATCCACTCTTCAAGGTTTCTGTTGAAGAAGGTTAGTGAGGAGCTCTACCTAATGTAGATTGGAATCTTGTTCCAGAGCATGGGAAGTCTCTGGGACAGGAATCTATCCCTCCAGCATGTCCTATTTATTGTTGTGGTGAGGTGTAGATCCCTGGAGCCTGTGGCTCGAGGGGATATGGTTTTCTTTAGGTGGAGCATGTCCATTAATTCTAGGTTGGACATGGCCTTGTATGTCAGGCAGAGATCACCTCTGAGTAGGCGGTATGCAACAGAGTACAGCTAGAGTTTCTTCAGTCGAGCTGCATAGGGCATCTGCTTGAGGCCAGTGATCCCCTTGGTGAGGTACTTCTGTGGTCTTTCCAGTTGTTGCAGGTGTCTTGTAAGGTACATTCCAAATGGGGCATTATACTCTATGATGGGTCTGATGAGTGATACGTAGAGGGGCCCAATGACCTCTTTCGATCTGGATACAAACCCTTTTGTGATTAGGTGGCCACATAGAAGGATTTTCTAACCACTTTGGCAATGTGATTATCAAAGGAGAGGTTACTATCTTCCTGGGTCCCCAGATCCATTATTACATCTTCTGTATTTAGGGGGCTACCACCTATGTGGTAGTTTGTGGGTACTTTGTTTTTTCCAAAGGGGATAACTATGCACTTTTTGGCATTTAGCTTGAGGCCATGGTTTTGAAACCAGGTATTTGTCTCAGTGAGACCCTTTTGAAGGAACCTTTCGACACATTTCTTAATGTTATTTAAGTAAGGGGCTTGGCCCACAAGGCAGGAAACAGTTAATGTTAGTGCTTATTTACAAGGCTGGAAATAGAAAGTGTATTACTAAATATACAGTCACTATTTTCACTTCTATCCTGGGAAAATGTATTTAAATGAATGGGTCTATATCATATTGTCTAACTTTTAAAAGTTTGAATGTCATATGGCTGAAACCATATGATCGAAATTTTAAAAGTTCAAATGTTTCAAAGGAGATCTCCATACAGTGCGGAATGGGAAGATTTTCCTTTCTGCACTGTAGTGCAATCTCGGATTTGGTATATTTAAAGAGCGGGGGGTGTGGGTGGTACAGCCCCCCATGTGGGGGATGCAGGGAGGCTTTTTCTTTGGTTTATTTTTTTATTACATTTTCGAACTTTTAAAAGTTTGATTATATGGTGTTGACCATATGACTTTCGAACCTTTAACAGTTCCATTATATAATATAGACACACATTAATAAATTAATTAATTAATGTCAAATGATAAGGAAGTGTGTCCAGAACTTGATGCAAAATGAAAAGTGAAAAAAAAAAAATAACTGATAGAAACCTACAAATTTAACAAAGAGCATTATAAATATCTTTGTTTTTAATAGCTAATCTTTCATACATATGCTACAAGAGCTTCCATGTGGTTTTTACCCCCATAGAAGTGTTCAGAGCTGCAGTACCTAGCTATGTATGCCAAGTTGTTGAAAGTTGCAGAGATTTAAAAAAATGACCATTATAGTGGTTTAACAAGGGAAACCTGATTTAAGAGATAGTAATAGTAACAATCTATTAAAGACATTATTTTGGTTAATTTTACTTCTAACTGATACAGCCTCTGGGCTCAATGAACACATCAATATTAAATATTTTTTGAAGAAAGGAGGTTAATGCTAAACACTAAGAACTTGTATACAGACCCTCAGCCATCAGTGTATCACAATCCAGAACTAGATAGGCATTGCAGTTCTGTGGTACAGAATCTACAAACGTCTGTCTCTATCTCACACTTTTTTGTAGATGCTATAAACTAGCATGTATATATAGTCTGCTTTCTTGAGCTGCCATTTTTAGTCTTTCATCTTTTGATTTAAATCCGCCCTTCCTTAGCCATTCATGCTCTAAATCTTGAGTGACATGCAGTTGCTCCAATTATTCCCTGTACTTTTCATTATATCTAGTTTTCTTTCTGTTTTTTTTTTTTTTCCTAATCATGTTCTTTGCATTGTTTCATTTTCTGGTACTTTCTGTTATTACCACATTACTAGAGACTACTTTTAATAATTGAAATAATCGGCCCGTGATGGTGAGAGAAGAGGTAAAAAAGTAGAAGCCATATAGTTTGTTCCCGTGATTTCATGTGATCAACCCTCTCATATTATGTAGCTGGCTGTATCCTGACCATCAGATAAATCATGGTGTTTCATTTAAATCTAGGATTAGGAGGCTTGCCAATATGAATGTTTAGTTAAAAAAAAGGACTTTTATTTTTGAAGTTCCTGCAATTTACCAGACTTGCACAATTCTGAACAGAACTTGCAATCAAATATATTTTCCTTGAAATATAAACTATTAAAGTTGTTGGTTAGCAAGATGGCACTTTAAGACCATCTATTTCATTTGGAGTCATGTAACGACAGCAAACCAAACACATAAACACACAAAAACATACTCGGAGGCTCTAAATAAAAATCTGCCTAAGCAGCAGAGACCTCCAAAGCAGACACCCAAACAACCGCTACCCCAAAACAAAACACGTGCAACACATAGCTCACAAAGCCAGTGTGCCAAACAGTCACAGCCCTTAAGGCTAAACAACACACCTGATACACTTGTAATAGGTGACTCTATCGTCAGGCACACTGATGTCCTGCTCACCAGGCTGAACAAGGAGAAGGTCACGGTGAGCTGCCTGTCGGGCACTAGGATCCGCCACATAACACAAGCACTCAGGTCACTCCAAGGCAAGTACAAATATGAATCAGTCATTGTCCATGCTGGTGTGAATGACCTGAGATGTACCTCCCTGGACTACATGAAAAGAGACATAGAGGAGCTCTCTGAGCATGTAGCCCAGGCCGGCATGACCATGACCTTGAGTAGCATCTTACCCTCACCAAGAATGATGCCACAATATGAAGACAAGATGATCAATTTCAACAATTGGCTTAAGTATTGGTGTCATTCAAAGGGGATCCAATGCCTGTCAGCCTGGGATGACATGCTCGACAAGCCACGATGCTTCGCTAGGGACGGCTTGCACCTGTCACCTCTGGGCTTTCGGATATTGGCAAAGGCTCTTGCTACCCCCATAGTGCCTTTTTTAGGCAAGGCTCAAAAG
Organism: Protopterus annectens; assembly: GCF_019279795.1. NCBI lineage: Eukaryota > Metazoa > Chordata > Ceratodontiformes > Protopteridae > Protopterus > Protopterus annectens. The sequence goes on along the minus strand of NC_056742.1, from coordinate 516,292,391 downwards.
ATAAACACACCTCCATAGGTATCACAAGGGTTAAGAAACTAAGAGTAATGCTACTCAACGCCAGAAGTCTAAACCTCAAGATGCACACACTCAAAACTCTCCTTAGCATGGAGAACATCGATATCTGTGCAGTAACAGAAACCTGGTTCAAGGCTCCCGAGAGCACCCCAGCACTACCAGGTTATACCTCATACCATGCTTTTCGGCCCCAAAACTTGGACTGTGCCACAAAAGAAGGGGGAGTATCAATATTCGTCAGAGATACCCACACCTCCAGGTTGGTGGCACAGCACGAAGCATCAGAGACTATCCATGTGCAACTAACAGTGGGTAAAACTGCCTTCCAGTTTATAGTCTGCTACAGACCACCCTCCCAAACCCACGAACCCCACTCAGCCTTCCTGAGAACACTGGAAAATATGAAGGTCTCTCCAAACACCATTATATTGGGCGACTTCAACTACCCAAACATAGACTGGGAGCATTACTCTAGCTCCAACACCCTAGCCCAAAGGTTCCTAGAATTTATAAACTCAAATGCTATGGAACAACTTGTTACCACTCCCACAAGAGGGGAAAACATACTGGACCTGATCACATGGGGACTCTATGCTCCAGACCAGAAGTGTATCCCTCACTGGTAAGATCAGACCATAAACTAATCTCACAGGATATTCACATCCCGACTCCACCCCCTGCCCTGAAAACCACAGTGAAAAACTTCTCTAAAGCAAATTTCACACTCCTCAAAACCGAGGTGGAATCCTTCAAAGCCCCCGGGCCTGTGGAAAATACGGCCCAGACCGCAGAATCCTTTATAAACGCATTCTAAGAACACCTTCAGGAATGCATGGATCATGCAATCCCAAATAAAACCAAGACCCAATCCTCCAAAGGCAGGCGCCCTGTCTGGTGGACCCCAGCCATAAACAAACTATACAATAGAAGGAGGAAGCTACTACATGATAGAGCAAAATCCCAAAAAGGGAAGGCATCTCTGATCAGTATTAGCAAAAAACTACGGGCACTCATAAAATCATCTAAGGCCAGCTTCGAGAGAAAAATTGCACAGGACACTAAGGATAATCACAAGGCTTTCTTTAGTTATGTAAGGAACCTGGATGGGAATTCCCAGATATGCTCAGAATTAGTCCAAAATGACAAAAAATACACCAAACCCACAGACATTGCCAACATCCTAGCTGACAGGTTCAGCACAAACTCCCCACCAAAAGGGCAAATATTTATCCCAGCAGAGTGCTGCCCCCCTGACATCTCAGATGCTCAGGTAAGAGCTGCCCTCTCCAAAGCAAAAAACACAGCATCAATGGGATCAGACGGTGTCCCGGGCTGCGTCCTACATGAACTCCAAGAAGAGCTAAACCCAAACATAAAACTACTGCTCAATCTCAGCCTTACTACAGGATATGTACCCAAAGAGTGGCGTACAGCAACAGTGGTCCCTCTCCACAAAGGTGGTGCCTCAACGGATCCTGGAAACTATCGCCCCATAAGCCTGGCTAGCTTGGTCTGCAAAGCTATGGAAAGGATCATCATGGACCTCATAAATAAAGATATTGGGGACCTACAGACACTGGATCCTACCCAGTTTGGCTTTGTTAAGGGCAGATCCTGCCTCTTAAACCTGGTTGATTTCTTTGAAACAGTCACCAAGGCCATTGACGAGGGGAAGGTGGTCCACACAGCCTACCTGGACCTCGCAAAAGCCTTCGATACAATACCCCACTCGGGCATTATAGATAAGCTCACCAGCTTAAATATAAACCCCTATGTCACTAGATGGGTTGAAAACTGGCTCAAGGACAGAACCCACATGGTTAGAATTGCTGGAGCCATGTCAGACTCCAAACCAGTTACAAGTGGCATCCCACAAGGCTCAGTCCTGGGACCTCTCTTGTTCGATATATATTTCTCGGAGGTACAGGCCAACATGGAAGGACTGTGGCTGACTAAGTTCGCAGATGACTGCAAACTGGGCGCCATAATTGACTCTCCAGCCGACACAAGCATCCTCCAAAAGGGCCTCATAGAAACAGACAACTGGTGCCAGAGCCATGGCCTCAAGCTAAATGCCAAAAAGTGTATAGTCATCCCCTTTGGCAAAAACAAAGTGCCCACAAATTACCACATAGGTGGTAATCCATTAAGTACAGAAGAAGTAATTAGGGACCTGCGGACCCAAGTTGATAGCAATCTCTCATTTGACAACCACGTGGTCAAAGTGGTTAGAAAAACATTTTATATAGCCCACCTAATCATGAAGGGATTCACATCTAGATCAGGGGAGGTCATCGTGCCTCTTTACTCATCCCTCATCAGGCCCATAATTGAGTACATTGCCCCTTTTGGGATGTACCTTACCAGACACCTGCAACAACTGGAAAGACCCCAAAACTACCTCACCAAGAGGATCATAAGGCTCAAACAGATGCCATATGCTGCCCGGTTAAAGAAACTCCAGCTCTACTCAGTGGCATACCGCCTGCTCAGAGGCGATCTGTGCCTGACGTATAAAGCCATGTCCAACTCTGAATTAATGGACATGCTGCACCTCAGAAAATCCAGATTCCATCAAGCTACGCGCTCAAGAGACTTGAACCTCAGCACTGAAATAAATAGGACATGCTGGATGGACAGATTCATAACCCAGAGGCTCCCTTCACTCTGGAATAAAATCCCAGTCCAGGTTAGGCAGAGTCCCTCATTGACTCTCTTCAAGAGGAATCTTGATGAGTGGATGGGAGATCGTAGGTTTACCCCGGGTATCAGTTCTATGTCACTGTTAGACAGAGGCACAGTATACTAACCTCGAAAAAGGGCATAGCAAAATTAATTTAAAATGGGTGGCGAAAAAAACACACTCTGGCTAGGCTTATAAATGCCCTAGGGCAGATAGCCTAGTATGAACCTATGAACCTATGAACCACTGAAGGAAAAGCCAATATCAAAGGGCTCTGGCTAATTCTTCAGATGACTGCAAGCTAGCAGCACTCACTGAATCCCCAAATGATATAGCCATACTGTAGGAAGGTTTATCTCAAATAAATAACTGGTACCAAAACCATGGACTGAAATTAAATGCCAAAAAATGCATTATAGCATCCTTTGGGAAGTCATCTTCCCCAGGGACCTACCCCATTGACAATACACATCTAAGAATTGACCTGGTTGTTTGGGATTTGGAAACTTAAATGGACAGTGACCTATATTTTGACCAACATGTGTCCACTGTTGTAAGAAAGTCCTTCTACATTGCACAGCTTATAAACAAAGGGATTGTTTGTAGATCTAGGGATGTCATTGTCCCCTTTTACTCAGCCCTCATTAGGACAGTCATTGAATCTAATGCCCTCTTTGGCATGTATCTGTGCAGATATGCAACAACTGTAACGACTACAGAGACACCTTATTAAAAGGGTACAAGGTCTAAACAACATGTCACACAAGACACAACTCAAAGTCCTATCACTATACTGTGTACACTACAGACTGCTAAGAGGTGACCTGTGTCTGGCATACAAGTCATCCTCTGACCCATTACTGATGGATTTACTGCACATAAGCAAGTCAAATGTAATCAGAAATATTCAGTTTAGGAATGTAAACCTCCTCTGAAGCATCAACAGAATGGTTTTGAGGACAGGTATATCTCGCAAAGGATACTGCTGCTGTGGAACAGACTTCCCATCCACATAAAATAAAGTTCATCCCTGTCCATATTCAAGCACAGCTTAGAACTCTGGATCTGAAACAAAAAATTTACCCTAGGATTATACCATGTACTATCAATGAACAGAGCAGCTCCTAAATGCTTTATCCCATGCATGGGTTTCCTCAAATTATCTATGGTATGATCCCAGTTATGATCATTGTGGTTAATATATAATTATCTTCCATGGAATGTGTAAGGCCAATCTATAACCAAATGGGATACATTATTTTGAGCACAGATAGGGAAAGTGACTAGGCTTAAAATGGCCCAGAAGGGCAGCTTGTCTAGTACTTACCTATGAACCTATAAAACTTAAATGTATGTCATTATTTAGTGACTTCAGTCCTCATGGATTTGCCAAAAAATCATAAATTTGATGAGGAACAGGTCAAAAATATGAGGCAAAAATCTGGACATTCTGCAAAAATCTGGACAGTTGAGAGGTACGTGGCATATCTTTTTGTATATCTCCAAGCATTATGTGGCCCCTTCTCATGGCTTGTTTTTTTTTCTCAGTTTACCCTAAACCCAAAACTCAACTTTGACTGTGACCCAAGCTCTGCCTAAACTGCTGTCTTCGAATCTCACCTATTTTCTGTCTTCAAAATTTTACCCTTCCCAGTCTCTAAGCCACATAGTGGTGTGATCACTGTTGCCTAATGCAGTCTGTAATACTTCCACCTTGAACTGATCACAGAGCCATTGGAAAGTCAGTCGGTGCTTTTGGTAATCCCCAGAGTGGTACCTTGGGTAATCCCCAGAGTGGTGCCTTTGGTAATCCCCAGGGTGGTGCCTTTGGTAATCCTAGAGTGGTGCTTTTGGTAATCCCCAGAGTGGTGCCTTTCTTGTCTGACATTGAAGTTAAGAAGTATAAAAAGAAAGTCTAAAACTGTGTTTATTTTTGTGCATTAGTAACTTAAATCCTTACTGTAATACACAAACAAACATATTAATTTAAGTAGCCATACTATCAGCCTTGGGTACTTACCTGATTGTGTTACTGCACTGTGCATGATAAGCAACTCTCTGATGGTGCCAATCATAATGCATAACAACTTGCACCAACAGCAGCAGGCCCTTCCCCTCACCCTAACTATATTAATGTTAAGCCATATGCAGATCTCTTTCCCTTTCTATTATAGTTGGCACAGAAGGTTAAGGCTGTGAGCTGTACTTCCTGTGGTTCAGGGTTTGATTCCTTCGGTCATCATATTCCTACATGTACTTCCTGTGGTTCAGGGTTTGATTCCTTCAGTCATCATATTCCTACATGTACTTCCTGTGGTTCAGGGTTTGATTCCTTCAGTCATCATATTCCTACATGTACTTCCTGTGGTTCAGGGTTTGATTCCTTCAGTCATCATATTCCTACATGTACTTCCTGTGGTTCAGAGTTTGATTCCTTCAGTCATCATATTCCTACATGTACTTCCTGTGGTTCAGGGTTTGATTCCTTCAGTCATCATATTCCTACATGTACTTCCTGTGGTTCAGGGTTTGATTCCTTCAGTCATCATATTCCTACATGTACTTCCTGTGGTTCAGGGTTTGATTCCTACAGTCATCATATTCCTACATGTACTTCCTGTAGTACAGGGTTTGATTCCTTCAGTCATCATTTTCCTACAGTCTGACCTTGCAGAAGTCACTTAACCAGACAGTGTTTGGGGACAATTGAGAATTATGGTTCCCTGGACTGCAAGCCTAGTAACTACCTATGAATTCTGCACCAGGGAGCAGAATTCCTCAGTGTCCAAGACCTGATTCATCTTTTACTTCCTTTTTACCTCATAACTTGGAATCTTCTTGCTGCAGGCAAATTCAAATGTCTCAAAGGTATAATGCATTTCCTCTTTCCTAACTCTTATTCCCCCTTCTGTTCTATCACCTCATGGACAACCTCCGGGGGTGGGTTACACTGGTCTGATCCACCACCAAGCCCCCTTTCCTTTAACCTAACTACTGGAGAAATTACCATAGCAAGTATTATGTGTACTTAACAACCTCCGTCGACATGGCGGTGTTCCTCATCCTCTCTGGCCTCACAAGTTATTCTCTCTGTTATGTAAAATAATGCTCCCTCTCCATTACTTTGTCCTCAGTCATTTCTGAAAATCTGTACCCAGACACCTGCATGTCCATTCTATGCTGCTGGCCCTTATAGCAAAGGCTAGTGTCCTCCAGGAATACATGCATATGACCAAGCGACTGATAGTCGAATCGCGGTTTCCCCAAACCAGGTGTCGAACAGTCAGAATGTCATACAAAATTCCAAATTTGACATTTCCGGCCGCTCTACCACCTAAACAAGTGCTACCATGGGTCAAAAAAGGGGGGGGGGGTATTTTGAGTTTCGGTTACATTGTGTTTGCACTTATGTAAATTCGCTGACCTGCAGTCGAACAATTTCTAATCAGCCATCTGCCATTCATGCAAATGCATGTATTCCATCTTCTATATATATAGTATTGCTGCTTCCATCTCTTCCATCTTCCCCGATTCCATACCTTGCACAGTAACACCTCCTAGCCATGGTCAGAATGTTGCTTGTTTGTTCCCTTCCAAAGTTCATTATCAATTTTTTCCTGCTCTTTACTCCATGAGAATCTTGTCTTCTCTTTTTTTCTAAGGTAACCCACTCACCCATGTCTTGGTTGAAATGAACAGTCAGTGAGATGTACCTTTCCTGACCCAGTTTGGAAACTTTTGCCCACTGTGAACTATGACACAGATTGTACCTGTTATGTAGATAGTGAGATGTACCTTTCTGACCCAGTTTGGAAACTTTTACCCACTGTGAACTATGACCCAGATTGTACCTGTTATGTAGATGTCTTTTTGCTAGTTGTACCTCACTCCCTAACAGTCCCAGGTGTTCAAAAATTGGTTGTTGTTCTTGGGAGACATAACTTCTGGCAGGTGGATTTTGAAACTATAGGCAAGCCCTTTGCAGTGGGCCACATTTGTTCTTTCAAAAGGACTGGACTAAGTTAATTCCTTAATTTCATAGTTTCATAGTTTCATAGTATAGTACTAGGCTATCTGCCCTGGGGCATTTGTAAGCCTAGGCATAGTGATGTGGCTTTTGCCACCCCATGAAGTGGTACAAAAATGTACAGAATAAATCTAGAATACTGTGTCTCTGTCTAGTAGTGACACAGTGAAGGTCCCCTTATATAATAGAATTAGTTTACTGTGCCCCTGTCTAGCAGTGACACAGATGTGACCCCGGGGTAAACTTACGATCTCCCATCCACTCATCAAGATTTCTCTTGAAGAGAGTCAGTGAGGGGCTCTGCCTAATACGAACTGGGATCCTGTTCCAAAGCATGGGAAGCCTCTGGGTTATGAATCTATCCCTCCAGCATGTCCTATTCATACTTGTGCCGAGGTTTAAGTCTTTAGCTCTCGTGGTCCTGATGGATTTGGATTTTTTGAGGTGGAGCATGTCCATCAGATCCTGATTGGACATGGCCTTGTACGTCAGGCAGAGATCACCTCTGAGCAGGCGGTATGCTACTGAATAGAGCTGAAGTTTCTTTAGTCTGGCAGAATAAGACATATGTTGGAGACCCTTGATCCTTTTGGTGAGGTAATTTTGTGGTCTCTCCAGCTGTTGCAAGTGCCGGGTGAGGTACATACCAAATGGGGCATTGTACTCAATCATGGGTCTGATGAGGGAGGAATATAGGGGTACAATGACATCCTTGGATCTGGATGTGAAACCCTTCATGATGAGGTGTGCAAGGTAGAATGTTTTTCTAACCACTTTGGCAACGTGGGTGTCAAATGAGAGGTCGCTGTCTACTTGGGTCCCTAGGTCTCTGATTACTTTTTCCGTACTCAGTGGGTTGCTGTTTATGTGATAATTTGTGGGTACTTTGTTTTTTCCAAAAGGGGTGACTATACATTTTTTGGCATTTAGTTTAAGGCCGTGACTACGGCACCAGTTGCCCATTTCAGTGAGGCCTTTTTGTAGGATGTGTGTATCTGCTGGTGTATCAACTATGGCACCTAGTTTGCAGTCATCTGCGAACTTTGTCAGCCACAGCCCTCCCATGTTTGCTTTAACATCTGAGAAATAAATGCCGAACAAGAGGGGTCCCAGGACAGATCCCTGTGGGACACCACTTGTGACTGGCTTTGAGTCTGACATTGCTCCAGCGATTTTAACTTTATGGGTTCTGTCCTTTAGCCAGTTTGCAACCCATCTAGTGACATAAGGGTTTACTTTTAAGCTGTTTAGCTTATCTATGATGCCTGAGTGGGGTATTGTGTCGAAGGCCTTAGCCAAGTCCAGGTATGCTGTATGGACTGCTTTGCCCTCATCAATGGCTCTAGTGACTGTTTGAAAAGTCAACCAGGTTTAAAAGGCAGGATCTGCCCTTTACAAAGCCGAACTGGGTGGGGTCAAGAGTCTGTAGGTCCCCTATGTCTCCGTTTATGAGTTCCATAATGATTCTTTCCATAGCTTTGCAGACCAGGCTAGTCAAGCTTATGGGGCGGTAGTTTCAGGGTCTGTAGAGGCACCCCCTTGTGGAGTGGGACCACTGTTGCTGTACGCCAGTGTTCAGGTACATATCCCGAAGTAAGGCTGAGGTTAAATAGCATTTTTATGTGTGGGTTTAGCTCCTCTTGGAGTTCACGTAACACGCACCCCGGGATACCGTCAGGTCCCATTGATGCTGTGTTTTTGCTTTGTTTAGGGCGGTTCTCACTTGGACATCTGAGATGACAGGGAGATTACATTCAGCTGGGATAAGTATTTCTTCTTTTGGGGGTGAAGGAGGCGAGAAATTTGCACTGAACCTGTCAGCCAGAATGTTAGTAATATCTGTGGGTTCAGTGTATTTTTTGTTGTTGTGAACCAACTCTGAGCATATCTGAGGGTTTCCGCCCAGGTTTCTAACATAGCTGAAGAAGGCTTTGTGGTTATCTTTAGTGTCCTTAGCGATTTTTCTCTCAAAGTTTGCCTTGGATGTTTTTATGAGAGAACATAGTTTTCTGCTAATGTTGATCAGAGATGTCTTCCCTTCATGGGATTTCGCTCTGACGTGCAGTAGCTTCCTTCTTTTGTTATACAATTTGTTTATGGCTGAGGTCCACCAGACAGGACACTTACATTTGGTGGAGAGGGACTTGGATTTGTTTGGGATTGCATGATCCATGCATTCTTGGAGATGTCCATAGAAAGCATTTGTGAAGGGTTCGGCATTGTGGGATGTGGTATCAACTGGCACAGTGGGCTTAAAGGATACCATCTCAGTCTTAAGAAGAGTGATGTCTGCTTTTGAGAAGTTTTTCACTGTGGTCTTTTGTGCTGGGGGTGGAGGTGGGATATGTATATCCAGGGTTATTAGTTTGTGGTCAGATCTCACTAGTGAGGGGTATACTTCTGGTGTGGAGCATTTTGTCCCCATGTTTGTGATGATCAGGTCTAGTATATTATCTGCCCTAGTGGGAGAGGTGACTAGTTGTTCCAGTGCATTTGATTTATGAATTCCAGGAACCTTTGGGCTAGGGTATTAGGGCTAGAATAATGTACCCAATCTATGTTTGGGTAGTTGAAGTC
>NC_056742.1:516253086-516278086 GCF_019279795.1 Protopterus annectens | reverse complement strand
AACTGAGACCTGGTTCAAGGCTCCAGAGAGCACCCCTGCAATACCAGGCTACAATTCTTACCACACTTTTCGGCCACCAAACCAGGACCGAAACACTAAAGGTGGAGGAGTGTCAATATTCACCAAGGATATTCACACCACCAGGCTAGTTGGCCAACACAATGTGTCTGAAATTCTCCAAGTGCAACTAACACTAGGTAAGACTGCAATCCAAATTGTAGCTTGCTACAGATCCCCCACCATACCCCAAGATTCTCACTACACCTTTCTAAACATACTGGAAAATATTAAGATAGAACCAAACACCCTTATACTGGGTGATTTTAACTACCCTGCCATTAACTGGGAAAACTATTCATGTCCCAACACCTTTGCGCAACGGTTCTTGGAATTCATAAATTCCAACGCCCTGGATCAACTAGTCCATAGTCCCACCAGGGGCTCCAATATCCTAGACCTGGTCATTACCAACATGGGAAATCAGTGCTCCATACCTATGGTCACCCCCTCGTTAGTCAGGTCTGACCATAAGCTAATCACCCTTAACATCCACATCCCACCCCACCCCACAGTAAAGAAACCACCATAAAAAACTTCTCCAAAGCCAACTTCATGCTACTCAAGTCAGAAGTGACAAACTTCATGACACCCATGCAGACGGGAACTGAAAGTTCAACTGCTGAATCCTACACTAAGGTACTGTACGAGCACATCCACTCATGCATGAATCGTGCCATCCCAAATAGAACCAAAATGCTCTCATCCAAAAAAGGAAGCCAATCTGGTGGTCCCCTGCCATAAACAAACTTTACAACAAAAGGAAGAAACTTTTGCAGAAAAGAGGAAAATCCCAGGATGCAAAAAACTCCCTTACTAGCCTCAATAAGAAACTGAGATGCCTCATAAAATCCTCCAAAGCTAGTTACGAAAATAAAATTGCCAAAGATTCCAAAGACAACCACAAAGCATTCTATAACTATGTCAAGAATCTAAATGGCAATGCTCAGATCTGCTCTGAGCTAAAACAGAATGGCATTAAATATACTGATCTGAAGGATATTGCCAATATCCTGGCAGATCGATTCAGTACCAACTTCACCCCCCTCTCACCCCCTAAATGGCCCATCTCAATACCGGAAGATTGCCAAATTCCAGTAATAATGGCCACACGGGTACAAAGCGCACTCTCTAAAGCCAAGAATACAGCATCCATGGGACCAGATGACATCCCGGGCTGTGTACTACATGAACTACAATATGAACTGGCACCTCACCTAAGTGTCATGTTTAATCATAGCCTCACCTCAGGTTTCGTGCCCACTGAGTGGCGCAGAGCTACAGTTATCCCAATCCACAAGGGGGGGATCCACCTTGGATCCCGGAAACTACTGTCCCATCAGTCTGACAAGCCTTATCTGCAAGGCCATGGAGCATATTATCATGGAACTTATAAACAAAGACATTGGCAACCTTCAAACACTGGACCCCACTCAGTTTGGGTTTGTGAAGGGCCGATCTTGTCTCCTGAACCTGATTGACTTCTTTGAATCAGTCTCCAGAGCCATGGACAAGGGTAAGGTGGTCCACACAGCCTATCTAGACCTTGCCAAGGCCTTTGACACCATCCCCCACTCTGGAATCATAGATAAACTTACTAAGTTGGGCATTAATCCCTATGTCACTCAATGGGTTGCTAAATGGCTTACTGATAGAACCCACACTGTAAAAGTAGCCGACTCCAAATCCAGCTCCAGACAAGTGACAAATGGAGTACCTCAGGGTTCAGTCCTGGGGCCGCTCTTGTTTGGCATCTACTTCTCTGAAGTACAGGTCAACACTAAGGGACTCTGGCTAACAAAGTTTGCAGATGACTGCAAACTGGGAGCCATTATTGAATCCCCAAATGATGTGGATACTCTACAAAAGGGCCTTACAGAAACAGATGCTTGGTGCCAGAGCCATGGGCTCAAGCTCAATGCCAAGAAATGTATTGTTATCCCCTTTGGAAAAAAACATGTATCCATGAATTACCATATAGGTGGCAGTACACTAAACACAGAAAGTGTGATAAGAGACTTAGGCACACAGGTGGTCAGTGGTCTCACCTTCGATAACCACATCGCCACAACAGTCAGGAAATCCTTCTATGTGGCACACCTCATCACGAAGGGCTTTTCATCCAGAAAAAAGGAGGTCATTGTCCCACTGTACTCATCCCTCATTAGACCCATTATAGAATACAACGCCCCATTTGGTATGTACCTCTCAAGACATCTGCAACAACTGGAAAGGCCTCAGAAATACCTCACTAAAAGAATCACAGGCCTAAAGCAGATGCCCTACACTGACCGCCTTAAAAAACTCCAGCTATACTCTGTCGCATATCGTCTACTCAGAGGCGATCTCTGCTTAACATATAAGGCCATGTCAAACCCAGAGCTGTTGGACATGCTACACTTAAAGAAATCCCAATCCCTCAGAGCTACACACTCCAGGGATCTAAACCTTGTCATCACAATAAACAAAACATGCTGGAGGGATAGGTTCCTGACCCAGAGACTCCCCAGACTCTGGAATAGATTGCCCATACATGTCAAGCAGAGTGCCTCTTTGGACCTCTTCAAAAGGAACCTTGACGATTGGATGGGAGAAAGGAAATTCACCCCAGGGATCACGTCAGTCGTCCTGCTAGACAGGGGTCCAGCAAAGTAAATAATGTGGGAAGAAATAGCCAGGGAATTGTTATGGCTAGGCTTGTATAGGCCCTAGGGCTGATAGCCTAGTACCAACCTATGAACCTATGAGAGAGAGAGAGAGAGAGAGAGTTGCCATTAATTTGGTTGAAAATACAAATGAGTGACACACAAATGATTGACAAAAATTGTGCAACAGCACAAATATGTGACTCCACATTTCAGTGAATCATATTTGGTTGAATTCAAGGTTTAGGTCAAGAAAATCATGAATGTTTGACTGTGAAGGAGGTGTTTGTAAGAATATGCAAAATTCTTTTGTAGCTACTGGTGTGTATATATGAGTGTAATTGGGTTAGGCTAGAGAGTAGATTTAGCATTGCGACCGTTTGGTGCTGTGTATGTGTTTGCACCCTTTTCACTTGATTTGTGGTGCTGTTAAGGAAAAGGGGTTTTAGTAAATGAAATGGTAGAATTAGGGTTAGGTTTAGGAGTAGGGCTAGCAGACATGTGAAAGGTACCTTTACCTCTAATCCTAATCCTGACCCTACGTATTACGTCACTAAAAACTCTTTCCCTAACAGTATCGCTATTCAGGCAATGCTTGATCTGGGTTTTGTAGCTCTGGTTTTCTGATAGTTGGAGAGAAACTTTTAATGTTTGTGATTCACTCATTTTGTTTGCCACTCATTTGCTGTGATATTCATTTTTGTCATTCATTTGTATGTCAACCATTAGTGTTGTCGACCAATCATGATACAACTTTGCATTGTTTAAGTCTTACCCTTCTTTACTGCAAATTGTTTTAACTTAAATCTGTTTTGCTTTACATTTGTTATGTTTTAAATGTATTTTTATCTTGGAGTTTTACAAGGAATATTTAAGGCAAATTACTAAATATTTATTTTCTGTTAACTGCAGTGATAGAAAAGAGAATGAGAAAAGAGATTAAGGCTAGATGCTTTGCAGAAGGAGCTAAGAAGTAAGATTTATTACTTAACGTTAGCAGGAAAGGACACTGTTTTCATCATCTGGAGCTGCCCTATCTGCAACTGCTATGAGACTATTTTGGAATTCTAAATTTAAGATTGGCAAATTTGCATTTTTTTAAATTGATTTTTTACCTTATTAACTGCAATTTGTTTTAAATTAAATGCATTTTGATTTACATGTATTGTATTTTAAATGTGTTTTTATTCTGGAGTTTTAAAAAGGAAGTATTTAGGAGAGGTTAGGAAATATTCCTTTTCTTTTATGTACTGCGACTAAAATAACCTGCTGCTATTGTTAGACTCACTTTGCCACTCACCTGCCTTTTGTATGTTGTGCTTTAAAGTCAGTGGATCTTGGATTGTCCTGTACTTTTTATACGTTTGACTTTGAAGCTTTTCCCATTGCCATCTTGGCTGCTGTTAATACTATTTCTCCTGTAGTCAAAGGTTTGATCTTTTCAACCTCCATTTGCCTACTATGAGATTTTGAGCAAATGACTTAACCATACAGTGCTTTAGGGCTACCACTGAAAAATACACTTGTATCCAGTGGGGTTGGAAGTTTAACAAATATTTAAAGTTAAAAAACAGTCATGAGGTTTTGGAATTTTATGTGGTTGTTTGGGGGGGGGCAGGGCAAGAAGGATGCTGTTTGAGCTTTCAGAGTGAACGTTGATTGATAATTTACTGTAGCCATCTTGATTTGTTGATTTAATTTTGGCACTGAGGTATGTTTATAGTTGGTCTTTTAATAAAAACAAAGTTGACTCACTAGATCATCTTTGAGACAAAGCATTATTGGTATAACTATAACCTGGGAAATGATGGCTCAATTTAGGGGTGACTTCTTTGAATCAAGATTCTGTATTCTTTAAATGTCTGGGCTCTATACAGAGCAAAAGGTTTCCAGTTTCTAGTTTGTTTAGCAAACTACTTGAATTTAGTAGGACTATTGTTACGGGGGCTTCCTGTATGAGTAGATGAAGATTAACCTACAAAGGACTGGTATTCTCAAAAAAAAAAAAAAAAGACCAGAATAACACTTTTTAAATGTTTTTGCAGGGGGTGAAATCTCACCTGCACCCTCTGATGTTGAGGGTAAGCTTCCCATGCCCCTTGAAATTATATATACTGACTCCACAATTTCACAGTCTCAAAGAAGTTTGAAATTCCCCCAAAAAGACATCACTGCTGGCACAAATCACCTGACAGTGATCTCCTATGGCTAGATAGACAAGAACATTAATCCATGTACCTACTCAACAAACAAATTACTTGGGACTTTAACAAGGTGTCTTTCTTCCTCCCAATGGGAGGATATCAGAGAGAGAGAGAGTCTCCTAAATCTGCTAGCTAAAGTGATTATGTCTGGAACAATCCTTTGTCTTCTGTTTCTCACTAATGTAAGGGATAGGACAGAAAAATAAAGGGAAAACGCAATATAAATCAATACTTTAGAGGCCACTTAAAATTAATTATCACAATCCCTAAAAAGGCATTTTGCAAACTAGGGAGAAGTATAATAGTGGAAAACAATCAGAGAGGAAAAAAAAAACAAGCAAAGAAATGAAGGAGGGCTACAGCTCAGTCATGAGGAAGGGAGCACTAATTTTAAAGGTAACCGGAAGGTACAAATTGAATAACACCTGCCATAACATGTTAACCACATGCATGTGAAACTGCCACTGCCATAACATGCTAACCACATACGGGTGAAAGTGCCACTGCCATAACATGCTAACCATATACAGGTGAAACTGCCACTGCCAGAACATGCTAAGCACATACAGGTGAAACTGCCACTGCCATAACATGCTAACCACTTACAGGTGAAACTGCCACTGCCATAACATGCTAACCACATACAAGTGAAATTGCCCTGAAGAAATAACCTCTGTTTAAAATATACTGGTTGAAGAAACCAGGATGTAGCACATAAATTAATCTGGGGAGCCTTAAACTCTAATCAGCAAACTTGTAGATGGTAGTTCAATGAGGAGTGGACAGCGATTCCAGGAATTCCAGGACAAGTTGGTCTGCTTTCACATTTTATAACAGCAAGCAGCTAAACTGTCCATTAAGGAAATAACAGGCCTAAGAATTAATTAAAGCCTTAGAATCAAAAGTGAAGGTGTACGTCTATTCAAATGTATAGGGAAAAATAATTATATAGGTCTATAGTTTAATAGGTATTTACTAGGCTAATGATTGCAGGGGCCTTTTTAATACTAGTCATGCATCCCAAATTTCTAACTATCTCCTGTGCCCTTGATAAGTGAAAGCAGGGGCTTGGGAGATGAAACATTAACAAGTAGGGGCTTGGGATATGAAACATATATAGGCTGCCTGTGTTCATTAGAGACATAGGTGCCAAACCAGGGATAAATTTCCTGTTCCCTATCCAATTGTCCAAGTTACACTTAAATTGGATTAGGGAGGAAGTCTGTTTCACATGGCTGGGGAGCCTGTTCCAGAGAAAGGGCAGTCTCTGGGATACATACCTGTCTCTCCAGCAGGTCCTGGGTTAAGTCTTTAGAATGAGTAATTCTAGTGCTGCTTGTTTTGCAGATATGCAGGAGGTCCATCAGGGAGGGGTCTGACAATGCCTTGTATGTCAGACATAGATCTCCCCTCAACAGTCTGTAGGAGAGAAACTATGGGGACAGGGCCTTGAGATGGTCTGCACAGGACATGTTACTTACACCCTGTATTCCTTTAGTGAAGAATCTCTGTGGACATTCCAATTGCTGGATGTGACTAGTTAGGTACATACCAAAGGAAGGGGGCATTGTATTCAATGATAGGTCAAATGAATGCTGGATATGGTGGAACAATGACTTTCTTAAACATAGATGCCATACCTTTATTTTAAGTTGCACAACACAGGATGATTGTATCACTGTGGAAACACGTGATGGTCAAAGGCCATATTACTGTCTATGTGTGTCCCTAAGTCCCTGACTACTGGGTCAACACTTAGGGGTGTGTTGTCAATATGATAACGACTATGGGTAGATGATTTCCCAAAGGATACTATTATGCATTTCCTGGGATTTAGTTTTAGTCCATGGCTCTGACATTAGTTATTTTTTTGTTTCAGCCCTTCCTAGAGAACACTTGTGTTGATGGGGGGGGTACTATAACTGCTCCTAATTTGCAGTCATCTGCAGATTTAGTCAGGCAGAGGCCAATGACATTGGACTTGATTTCACAGAAGTAAATCCAAAAAGGAGTGATCCCAGGACCGATCCCTGAGATATGCTGCTGCTGACTGGCCTCTTTGTAGAGGTGAACTCTCAAATTCTAACCTACTGGGTTCTGTCTATGAGGTAGCTGGACATCGACCGGGTGGCCTTAGGGTTTATAACTAACCTCTTCAGTTTGTTAACAATGCCTAAGCACTGTATTGTCCCAAATGCTGTGGGCAGGTCAAGGTAGGCAGCATGAACTGTTTTGCCCTCATCCATTGCTTTGGTGACCTTCTCAAAGAGGTCCACCAGATCGAGTTGGCATGACCTGCCCTTGACGAAACCAAATTGTTTTGGGTTCAGTGTCCGTAGGTTTTCTATGTCATTATCGATCATTTCCATGATAATTCTTTCCATTGTTTTACATATGAGACTAGTGAGACATGGGATTTTAGTTTCCAGGATCTGTAGATGGCCCACCTTTGTGCAGAGGGATGACTGTTCTTCATTTATGAGGCATGAAGCCTGTTTGGATGCTACAGTTAAATAGTAATTCCAGAAGCCATGACACATCATGTTTCATGCTATTTAGAAAGCATCCTGGGATACTGTCTGGGTCGGTTTATGCAGTCTTCTTGGGCTAAGAGAGAGCATTAAGGACCTGTTCCGTAGTGATAGTAGGGGAGTTATATTTGATGATATTTCTTGAGGGAAGGTTGACGGGGAGAGAGGATTAAAGTTGGAGCTGCATTTTTCAACCAGTAAGTTTGCTATATCTTCTGGCTTTTGTCGGTTTAATTTCTCCAAGTCTTTTGGGTTTATAATACCATAATGGAAATGGACCCCATTCCTAAGTCAAAGTATAATTAAACTTCATGAAGTTAGTATTGTTTCAATCTTTAATGTTAGCCATAAGTGCTCTTTGCAGCACCCACAATGTGCCCAAAATTGACACCTTCTGCAGTTCATACAGAGTTATACATACCAGTAACATATCTAAGTAAGACTGTAAATTCTTTTTTATAAAACCCATTGCTCCTACTACTATTGGAACTGTCTGGGTATCCTTCATCCACATTGATTTTGTTTCTGCCTGTAAATCCTGGTATTTTATGACTCTGGGTCTCTCTTTATGTAAGACATTGTAGTCACTGGGTGCAGCGATTTCAATTAATACCACTTTTGTTTTCTTGTCACAGACCACTATATCTGGTTTTCTTGCATCCTTCTTTTGGACTGTTGGTAACGGGTGATCTCATGTGATATAAACTTTACCATTTTCTACAATGCTTTGTGGCTCAGGTTTCCAGCGCTACTCAGCTACTTCAGTATTATAATGTTTGCACAATTCCCAATGCAGCAGTCTTGCCACATTATTATACCTTTCAGTATACAGTCCTTCTGCCATTAGTGTATCACACCCAGCAACAACATGTGCAACTGTTTCCAGTTCTGTTTTACCAAGCCTGCATTTGTCCATTTCTCCCACTTGTTCAGTGGACTTTGTAAACCAAAGTGTACGCATTCCACTATCCTGGGCCCCTTAATATTAACCTTCCTTCTTTTGGTTTAAATTCACCTCTCCTTAACAATACCTGCATTTGGTCTTGATCAACATGAGATCATTCCAAGGTTTTCTGTACTTCCAGCTGTATCGATGCTTTTTCCACATTTCTTGCTTTCTCATTTGATCCTTCATCTTATGTTTTTATTTTGTTTTGTTTTTTTGGCACATTCAGTTGCTACCTGATTTGTATTTACTTCTGGTTTGATTTCTAGTTCCACTTGACACCAATGTGCTTCTGATAAACTAAGCAGGGAAGTAATCTTAGACTTATTCTCCACGTGTTGTAAAACTTTCACTATGTTTGGCTCTTGTGAGGTCAGCAAATATGTATGATGTCCTACGATTGCTGATCTACACTTGGAATCAATTTCTAGGAGGCCCATAACTGCTTCAGAATGGGAAATATCTAAACCTTGGTATACATTGATTTTTATAAATTGTTTGATAAGCAGGAAGCATTTTTTTTTTTTTGCTTTCCTCTCCCACTGATCCAATACCTTTTGGGGCCAGTCAGTCACTCCAAAACTGTAAGTTAGGACATTAAGACCAAATTGGTTTATAGTCTGGACTTTGTTCCTAGATGTCAGAATTTTTTTCAATATTAATTTTAGTCTTCTAAAATATTCATTAATAAGTTTTATTTACATTTGTTCATGTTTTATTGTTGATTCTTCATCAGTTCCCAAACATTTATACACTCCCTCTTGCTCAAGTTCCTTTATATCACATTCCTGTCCCAAACTGATGTTTTCTTGGTGCTGCAGTTTTCCTGCTTTAAAGGTTGTTTTTGCACATTTATCAAGGCCAAATGGCATTCTTATGTGATCTGATAAAGATTTGACCACTTGTAGTTGTGCTTCCAGTTCCTCATCTGATGAACTATATAGTTTTAAATCATTTACAAAAAGAAGCTGAGAGGTCTTTACACTTTGCTGTTTTCTCGGAGCCAAATTGTAGCCATTAATATGTTAAGTAGACAGCTTAATGGGTTAAGAACAAGACAAAAGAGCAGCGGTGACAAAGATTTATCCTGGAATAACCCCCTTTGAATTTTTGAATTTTTATCCCTGGAATAATAATTTGTCCTTTATCATGGCTTAACTGCAAAGTGGTTTCTCGCTGTTTCATGGTTGCTGTAATGTAATCGATCAGTGTATGGTGTATCTTATACATTTATATGCACTCTTTTATCCATGAATATGGCATGCTGTCAAATGCTTTTTTGCAGTCTATCCATGCCATACTTAGATTCTTCCCCTTTTTACATTCTCCATTATGACTTTATTTAACAACAAATGCTCCCTTGTTTTATATGAGTTTCTTGCCATGATTGAGTTTTTTTCTAAATGACTATAAACCATATCTGCTTCAATTCCAGTGTATTGTTTATATTGTCAGAAGACAAGTTATTTGTGTGTAGTTTTTAGGATAGCTTGCAGGTTCTCTCTTAAGGAGTATTGCTTTTCCTGTTATTAACCAGGTTGGTGTATGTTCAGGGTGTGCATATAAATAGTTCTTACTCATGGCTAAATCTTCATGTAAAGGTGTTAATACTTTTAGCCAGAAGTTAGGTGCTGCAGCTGGGCCTGGGGTTTTCCAATTATGAGCTTTTCTTAACTTTGTTTCAATCTCTCTGGCTGTTACTTCATGTCATTTCATATCCTATGCATTTGAACTTCTTATTCTTTCTCTTATTTCTATCCATTTAGCACTTCTCCAGAATGTGTCTATTCCTTCTTTTTTGTTGTCACATTTCAGTTCCTTTCGCCTTGTTTCCCAATGCTCTATACATTTTTTGGGCCGTCAATAAGTTGCTTATTTTGCACTTTTCCTTTATATTTATCTAGATATCTTCTAAGTTTGTCTTCCTGTGCTGATATCTTTAGTTTATTATTTGCAATAGTGAACGATAAATCCTCATCTGATCTGATACTACATGTTGCTTTTATCCAAAACAATGAGGACCAAGGTCACACAGAACAAGTAATCAGTAAAAACTAAAAGAAAAATCTACCCAAGCTAGACTTTTCACTATGTGATACCTTGAAACCTCTTGCATTAGAGACAGCATAAAGGTTAACAAAGGAGTTCCAATAGCAAAGAAGAAGGCATCAGAGGCACTCTATCTGCTTCTGGAAAGTGACTAAGTAGGTGGCACAAACAAACTCTATCAGGTAAGACAGAAAGGTAAAGAAGATAATCGTCAGGCACACTTCGTAAGGGGCACCAGCAACAAGCTGCTCATCAATCCACAGGACATCAAAGGCAGATAGAATCAGAGGGGCTGCAGCCAATGGTTACAAAGTGTCAGGGGTAGTGTGTGACAGAAAAATGCCAAAGAAGCTAAAAAGTAAGCTGTACAAAACAGTGGTGTGCCAGTACTACTGTATAACACCAAAATATGGGCAGTGAAGGCAGAATAGTTGAAGAAGCTAGAGCTGACAGAGATTAACTGTTTGAGATGGGTGGTAGGATGCACAGTGAAGGACTGATGAAGAAATAAGGACATCAGAGCAAAAGCCAAAGTGAAAAAAATTGTAGAGAAGGCCAAACAGAACAGGCTATGGAAGTTTGGGTACATGTGCAGGAAAACAAAAGACAATCTGATGAACATGATTTGGAAGAGACAGGAAGAAGTCATTTGGAAATGAGGATGCCTAGCAAAGACATCGATGGATTGCATGAGAAAAGATTTTGAAAGGCAGGCATGACCATCAATGAAGGTAGGAGAGTAACACTGACTCAAGAACGATGGTGACAGTTAATGTGACACCCCATCACTGAGTAGAAAGTGATAAAAAAGGGCGTTCATAAAGATCCCCTTATTTGGGAGGTGAGTTCTATTAAGTGCTTGCTAAGGGTGTCAAGAACTTTTAGGTATGTCTTCATTGAAGGTGTATATGGCTAGTCATCTAATGTTTCCTCTGATCCCTTACCTAGTGCTGGTTGTATATTCATATGCTGGAAATTTATATCCCTCACAAACCTGGATAAAAAAAGTCAACAGAGAGCCTGAAGCTAACTTCCTTCACTTAGCTCTATAGTCACTGATAAAAAACACAAACACTTTGAAACCCCACTGATGGCCTTACAAGATGAGTTCTGTATAATACCTTTCCACATAAAGACCATTTCTATCTTGTCCTGGGGTCTTAAGGCAGTAGGTTTCCTTAATAAACTATCTATTCTTCTCTTCCTCAACAAACAGCACATAGATCCCCCAATTCACAAAGCAGTCCTTCCCACTCACAGACTTTCTACTTAAAAAAAACACACTAAAAAATCTGTTGACAAAATCCCAACAAAAGCCTCCGCAGGTGCAGATGAGCACCTGCCTCGGTTTATTTGCAAAGATGACATACTGCTCAGCTTTACCATTTGTACAACCTCGATTTCTCCACCAGCACAATTTCTACAGTGCGACACAAGCAAGAATCAAACCCATAGCTATGCAACCCACTGTTTTTTGCTTCAATCATTTTGGATTCATGTGTTGCCATTCTCTGTATTTGAGATATGGAGGGACAACTCATATTAGTCAGTACAGTATTGTTTTGCATTTATTCCTTTCATTTTACTATAACAAAAAAAAAAAATTAATTTGCATTCACAACTGAATATATATATTTATTAGTTGAAAAAACAAATGAGGTTTGGTAACAAACCAGTTTGTACAGGGACATCATTCAGAGTTTAGGAGTTATCTAGAGAGGAAAGAGGGAGGGGGAGTTAGGGTGGGTAGAAAGGGAAAGGGGTGGAGGGAAGGCTGTTAAACCTAGGATAAAGAGGATTACCCCTTGTGGGTGACTTTATGCTTATGGATGTATTATGATGCATTTAGGGTGTTAGAGTTGTTAGGGTCACTAGTATGGGGGGAGGTCATGGTGTTTTCTGTGGTAGTCCACACTTGGCTGTGTAAATCTAAAATGGATCCGGTTGGGAAGGATATGCTGATAGTGCTTAGGAAAGATAGAAATGCTAGGAAATGTAAAATTGTTTGGGCTAGGAGGTTACTGCAGTTACATGCGGGGAGCCCTCAAGACTTGTTTTTTCCATTGGGAGGGGGTAAGGTGTTAACAAATAATCAGTTTATATGTGTGATGAGGTGGGCTTTTCATTGTATGGGTTTTTTGGGAGAGATGTTTTCCACTCATACCTTTTGGATTGGTAGGGCTTCAGATTTAGTGAGGGAAGGCAGATCACTTGAGGTCAATAACATGGTGGGTTACTGGTCTTCAAATGCCCTTTTGTCTTATATTAGATGATTAGCTAAAGTAGTTGATTTGCTATTAATTTTTTTTTTTTTTTTAGGAAAAGAGGTTGTCATCCTGAGTCATTCATATATTCATTGGGCAGTGAAGCAGGTGGGTTACAGTTAGGACAGCTGGCTGAGTGGAAAGTTATATGGCATGGCATTCGAGACCTTAGGTGGAATCAGTTCATGGATGAGTTTATACGTTTACAGTAGCGGGTATGGCTTCCTCAAGTACTTGTGGCACATTTGGCGAGTAATAATTTGGGAATAGTTTCAAAGCGGTATTTGGTATACAAGGTAAGAGAAAGGATTTGATTACTTTGAGGGGGTTATATCCAGGTATGTGCATTGTGTGGTCTGAGATAGTACCACATTTAATTTGGAGCAATGCTAATAGTTTTATGGCTTTGGAACATGTTTGGCAGTTTGTTAATTGTAGGTTTGCAAGGCAATTGGTTACTTTGGGGATCCAGATGATAGAACATAGGGATTTTGATGACAGTGACCCAGTTTGGTACAGAGAGGATGGAGAGCATCTGAATGAATTTGGTCTAGACCTGTTTAATGTACAACTATGTTTAATTTTGGAGGGTTTAATTAAAGTTATGCAGTAGATGAGGGGGAACAGCCTGGGGTCAGGCTGATAGGTGGAAAAGAGGAGCAGGCTTGCCCTGTTCTGCTCCCCCTCTGATTTTGGTATTTGATGCAAGGAGTTTGGGGAATGAAAGCAAGCAGTAGGATGTTGCTTGATTAGTAAGAATAAGTGAGCAGCGGTGAGGATGCTGCTTATGCAGGCACGGTGAGTGAGGATACGCTGCTCTGATGAAGGGTTATGAGGACGTTCATGATGTGATTAAGAAACTAAAATGATGCAATAAAGTTATGTTAAAGGAAGTTTAATAAAGGTTGTCAAATGCCATTTATTGTGTTTTACTGAAGGAGACTGAGACACGTAAATATTAAAAAAAGATACAATATGGCAAAAAGTGGGCTCAAACTACTTTTAATGGTTCTTATATGATGAACTACAAATGTGCTTACTTGGTTTTGCTTACTGGTTTAGTTTCATTAGGCCTATTGCCTATTTTTACAGAAGACAAGAAGTGGTATTTATACAAAGTAATGCCACAAAATTGCATTTCCCTAAGTTGTTACAAACCCAGACAGCTGGAATCTCACATCTGTGTGGTAACAGTTCAATCAGCTATGTACCTGCAATAACTGGCTTCAAAACTATAAAGAACTACAGCAACACGTATACTTGTAGATAAAAAACTAATATGGAAATACCTCCTTCAAGACTATATGATAACCTACAATAAATGACTTTGGTAGAACTGTATTCAATATAGCTGGATTTAGCAAAAAAAATAAATAAATAAATAAATAAATAAACACATTCCTGCCTGTCAATTGGCAGGTGCCAGTCTGACAGCCTTATTTTTAAGTGCATCAAGTAATTCAGTTTCATTTTTGATCTACCTGTCGGATAATTGCTTCAGACATCAATTGTGATGCGTAGTATCCTCTGGACATGAGAACATGGACTACAGACCATCTCTAGACATGAGAACATGGACTACAGACCAACTGTAGACATGAGAACATGGACTACATACCATCTGTAGACATGAGAACATAAACTACAGACCATCTCTAGACATGAGAACATGGACTACAGACCATCTGTAGACATGAGAACATGGACTACAGACCATCTCTAGACATGAGAACATGGACTACAGACCATCTGTAGACATGAGAACATGGACTACAGACCATCTCTAGACATGAGAACATGGACTACAGACCATCTGTAGACATGAGAACATAGACTACAGACCATCTCTAGACATGAGAACATAAACTACAGACCATCTCTAGACATGAGAACATGGACTACAGACCATCTGTAGACATGAGAACATGGACTACAGACCATCTGTAGACATGAGAACATGGACTACAGACCATCTCTAGACATGAGAACATGGACTACAGACCATCTGTAGACATGAGAACATAGACTACAGACCATCTCTAGACATGAGAACATGGACTACAGACCATCTGCAGACATGAGAACATAAACTACAGACCATCTCTAGACATGAGAACATGGACTACAGACTATGCATTGTATCAGTGATAACCACTAGGAAGTAAAGCAAATTGCCTCAGGTTGATGTGGTCATGTTGACTAATATCACCATAAAGGGGCATGGCTGTTTGACAGTGCTAAGTGAATTAAAGATTGTTTTACTGAATACAGGTTCACTAATGAGATGCAGTTTGGAAGTGGATGAGATGACAGTAAGGAGGAGACGAGATATTCTGAGTATCCAGGAGAAAAGACATAAGGAATGTGCAGTGAAGAGTTAGCCTGGGATCCAGAGTCTACAGCTCAGGAAGGGGACAGACTAGAAATGGTGTGGGAAATGCGGTGAGAGAGAAAGAGAGAGACAGAAATGTCTAAAGGCAGTAAGGGATGTCATCAACATCAGTGACAGACTCAATGCAGTGAAGTCTCCAATGTAAATATAGGGCAGAGTGGGGGATGTCATCAACATCAGTGACAGACTCAATGCAGTGAGGTCTACAGTGCAAACATAGGGCAGAGTGAGGGATGTCATCAACATCAGTGACAGACTCAATGCAGTGAGGCCTCCAGTGTAAATATAGGGCAATCTTTTTGATCTCTGCTTAGTCTCCAAAGCACCGCTGCAATGGTGAGGTGATGAGAGCTTTCAGGGAGCAGTTGTTGCAGGATCTCTTTGATAAAGTAGGGAAAAATGAGATGGACTTGAGAAAAGTGGAGTCTGAATGCCCATACTGGGACAGACAGAGCAGGATCTGAGAATTACCTGGCTTCAGTTGTGAGCCCATACTGGGATAGACAGAGCAGGATCTGAGAATTACCCATTCAGACTGAGCAGGATCTGAGAATTACCCAGGTGCAATTGTGAGGGCAACAGGAATAATGAAGTAGATGCTGTTTTTGCCACATGTCTTAAGGGTGGTCAAAACATGTTTCACCAGGAGATGCCGTCACAAGAAGTCCTAAAATAATGGTCAATATCCAGCTCAAGCAGACTTCCTACTAGTTAAGAAAGAGCATTGTGGTTGAATCAGAGTTTGCAAAGTAATTCCAAGTAAAACCATTAGCCACAGTATAAACAACTGGTGACCATAATCAGCTGAAAGCAGTGGACTAAAAAGGCCCTGAGGTCAGCAGAGACTAGGCTGAAGACCAGGAAGTTGATTGCAGTGAAAACAGAGGACTTTCAGGAAATACTCTGGGTGTAGCACCTCAGGAAGAAGATAATTTAGGTGAGGGTCAAAGAAAAAAAAGCATGTATAGAGAAAGTAGGACTGATATGTGGCTGTGCCACTTATGAAACCAAGGTACGTAAGGAAAGCTCTAGATGGAATGCAGAAATCCTGGAAGCTATCAAATGAAAGCAGGAGTGCAGGAAGAAGTTGGATATAGAAAATACAGATAATTTTAAGAGGTAACACTGAGGCTAAGATAGCAGTCACAATGGCATAAAACAAGACATCAGAGAAGTTGTTTTACCTTCTGGAAAGTGTCTCAGCAGGTAACCCAAAGCAATTTTATCAAGTTACAACTCAAAGACAAAGAGATAAAAAAGTTAGTTGGCAGATGCCACTCTTAAGGTTTGTCTTCTCACCAGTCCAAAGGACATCAAGGGCAGATGGAAGAAGCACTTCAAACTCCTTCTGAATAAAGAAAGTCCTACAGAAACTGCACTGCCATATGCACAGATTACAACGAAAAAGGAAGGGGAGTCCACCCTAAAAGATGAAGTTCAACACAGGTAGAAAAGGGAGTACTGCAGATATGATCAAGATATTAGGTACTTTAGGGGAGAAATGCTTCTTGAGATTACTCGAAGTATGGGGAGAGACAGAGAAGGAGGTATTTCCTTGGTGCCCAAAGAGAATAAATATTCTATTGTAAGTGTACAGCAAAAAAAAAAAAACAGGGTTTCTGATAAATGTGTAATGAATATACAGAGTAGCAGAGAATAAAATGGGAGATGAACAGTTTGGATTTGGATCAGGATTCACTTCAACTGACCCACAGTATGCAGAGAGACAGATAGTAGAGACTGGAGGTAAAGAAAGAATTCTTACACTTGTAGAAATCATATGACAAGGTTCTAAGAAAGCTAATTTGGGTAGTCATGTGATGGTTAAATGTCCCAAAAAACATTGGTAGAATTAGTGCAGGCTATGTACAAGGAGTCAGTGTCACAAGTATAAACAGTGTTCAGACATACAGGGTAAGTTCCAGTAGAAATGGATTTGCATCAGGGCTAGGGTTTAAGCCCACTCCTGTTTATACTAGTGATAGACTAGAGTAGAAAAGAGGTCAGAAGGAGCAGATCAGTAAAACTGTTGCATTCAGATGATCTGGCATTACAAGCAGACTGAATGGGAATATTGACAGATGATATAGGATTGGAATGCAAAATTTAAGACATGCAGATTGAAACTGAACACAGACAAAACAGTTGTCATGGTAGCTAATGGGAGAATCAGAAAAAATAAACATGATGTAGAAGAAAAAATGAAGGAAAAGTTTAACAGCCTCGAGTATCTTGGATGTGTAGTTGAGAGCAGAATTCTGAATGAGGAGGTCAAAGCTAGAACCATTCAGAGTCACTGAAGCCAAATGGCACAGAATCTCAGCAGTAGTGTGTGATAAAAGAATACAAATGAGGTGCAAAATTAAAGTGCACAGAATAGTGAAAGGCAATACAACTGAGAAAGCTTGAGGTGATGGAGATTAAGTGCCTGAGGAGGACAGCAGGATACGCTCTGTGGAAATGATGAAGTCAGGACATTAGATCAGAAATCAAAGTGGCTACAATTACAGAGACGATGAAAAATAACAGACTGTGGTGGTTCAGTCACATGGACAAGAAAGCAAAAATGATTTGGTGAAGTAGATAAGGTTATGGCAGGAAGAAGGTGAGAGGAGATGGAAGACGTGTAGCCATAGATGGCTGTATTGTATGACTGAAGATCTCAGACAGGAGGGAATGACAGTCAAAGAGTGGCTTGGATGCAACACTCTCATCCGATGTAAAAAAGGGAAAGGTGCGGCTGATGATGGAGCAGCTAGATAATTCCTTCTCAGTGTAAACAGTAACTGAAGAGCTGGTACTATCTTAGTCCCCCTTTAAATCTCTCTATCCCTGCGCACTAACTTTGAATATAAACTCTATTTCCCATGTTTAGACAGGCCAATTACTCTGCAGTCTGTATCATTCAAATTTACTTGTCTCATATTTTAACTGTCCAAAACAAAACTTTATCCCAGATTCGTACCTGCTTCAGATGAAACACAGAACAGTAAACACACGTGACAAAACTCTTCCATAATGAATTCAGAAAAGCACATATGAAATGTCATCTAATGACAAGGTAATAATGTTAACCAAAAGCAAGAAACAACTACGTTTCAGCACAATGGTTTTCAAATAGTTTAATTCTAAAACAGTTGACTAGATTGTGAGAACTACCCAAGGCATTGTGAAAATTCAGGAAGATTCATGTTTCTTTAGCTATAACACATAGGTTAGTAAACTACATGTACAAAGTAATTACCTGCAATGTAAATTCTGTTTTATACGCATGTTTAGTTTGCACAATCTTACACAGTCTATTTATAATGGAATGCAAAGGAAATACTAAACCACTGCAATGTACACAATAGCTTTCTAATTCCAGAAATATTTCCATGACATAAAAAGTGTTGACAGTTTCAGACAAGCTTCCAAATGGTGTTGAAAAACTCTGCTTCCTATAACTAATTATTTGTTTCTTGACAGCATTATAAGCACTGATATATATACCTTACACTGAGTTTCCTAATGACTGACTCAGCACATGCAAGATTAGCCATTCTTAAGAATGCCTTCTCTGTACTTAAGAAGGTTTTGGCTCAATAAAACAAATAGCTCTTTTAGAGGATTAATTTCTGTCTCAAAATATGCATTATTTATTTATATTCAGATATATCTACAAATAAATACCATAAATAGAGTTGTGAAAAATTTTTTTTTTGAATCGCACACATTCATATTATTTAGTTGCCAAAACATATACAGATAATTAGTCTTTATGTTCCCTTTGTGTATTGTGCATACCAATAGGATACTTTACTTTCATAGTAATCTCCTTTTCTAATGCCTTCATTCATGAGAGATGTCACAGAATGTAAATTATTATAAAATTAATAACGACTTTATTGACTAGTTAAGAGAAAGGCCTACCTGCTTCTATTACACAAGTCACAGCCTTTTCTTTTAGTGACACACTAAGATTTGAACAATTTAACATCAGAGTCCTCAAACTAAACAAAACATTTATTTCCTGCATTCATTTTCTTAACTTGGGCATTGGCACACAAACTGACATCATTTTTCAGGCACTGGATATGAGGAATTAGCCTGTAGACAAACCTTCTTACAACATTCTCAGTCATTCAAGTTACGAATCAATGCTGCTCTTAAAATTAAAAGAGGGCTGTTTCTGGAGGATTTGACAACAGCTATTCATAACACAATGTGTCATGCATAGCTGTGTTTCATGTATAGATGTATAGATGTTATTTGCATTTTTCATTTTAAGCATTCGTATTTTTAATACCACTGTTTAAGAAACTTCATACCTCACAATACAAAAATCAAGTAAAAGATTGCCAAATTGAATAGCGATAGCTAACTATATCCGTATCAATATTTATAGATATAGATATAGACAGATATATGAGATTCTCATAATGTATGGGAACTCACAATAAAACCACAAGTTCTGACTGAACAACATTACGTTTCCAACATTATAAAAACAGACCCACAGGATTGGAGAACAAGTGTGTTTGTGAAGTAATAAGACTATCTCTCCCACACAATCCACGTAGTTATAAATACTAATTCCATGGTCAGACAGGAATGGAGGTAAGGAACAATTGTAACTTCTTAATGCACAAGGGATGCAAAAACATTGGGATTACACAAAGCCTTCTGTTACTGGAAAGTTAAATACATCAGCATACGGGATTTATATATGATAACTGCTACATAAAGATACCAAGGGGGTCAAAAAGATACACATGCGGGTGTCACAGAATGTCTTTTCTGTTTATGTATGTGCTGTGCACGGTTATTGGCCCTATATCTCTCAACCTCTTAGAACAAGAAATCTGGACAAACCCATTTATAAAAGTGGAACAAAGGTCCAAAAATAGGGACAATTTTTAAATATTGCTCTTACAAACTTAGAAAGTTGCTAGAATAACAGGTTTTGCATTAGCATGAATTTTCTGAAGGGTATGCAGTCTGAAACTCAAATGTCTGTCATTATTTTCTAACTTCAGTCTTTAATGATTTGCACTAATTTGCCAGAAAAACACAATTTTATGAAAAACGGACCAAAAATATGAGTAAAAAATCTGAACATTCTGCAAAAATCTGTACAGTTGAGAGGTAATGACCACACATGTGCCACACCATTGATTGATGTCAATAACCACAATATGCATTGATAGTAATTCACAAATGCAGCATTTAAGACTATTAATTTTCAGTTCTGTTCTGCTCCCTATTGAAATGTCAGCACTCGAAATGGTGTTAACAAGCTGAAAACAAAAAAGACTGAAAACACAGGAGAAGAGTGAATCTCAAAAATTGCTCTTCTTCCTTAAAAATCTTTTTGTATGGGTAGCTCCCCTGACCCCACACCTACACCCTGAACTCAAGATCACCATACATTGGAGAAAAGTAAATATTGCTAGAAATGGCATCTCAGACATAAAATATGTAAGTACATTCTTTTGGCCATTCAGTCTTCATATTTTGGGATTCACTCTAGCGGGCCCTGGCATTTCAAATGGTTATTATTCTGTCCACCTCATCTTTATCATATTGTCAGACTGCCTGTCAGGAAAAGAGGTATATGCCTTAAATTTCACATAACTGTTACCCAATAATGTGAAGGATGGGTGGAGTCTGAATCCCACCACTGCCACAAAATAACATGAAGTTTAAAGTGTAGGGGTTACAGAGCCCCAATTCATACCAGTGTTTATTATGAGAGATAGAGGTTACAAGCCTTGGGCTTTGCACAGCTCCCATCAGTTTTTATTTTTTTGTGCCTTTGTTGACCAGGTTAGTCTTTTTAAATGGAGACATAAAGTGGTATTTATACTACAAGGGGAATGCTGGCAAGGACATTGGGGAAATTGTCCTACTTTTTTCCTTAGGGGGGCACATGTGAGTCAGGCATGCTTTGCTTCCTGCTTTTGGTCTGGGTGCAAAGGTGGCTTGGAGAAGCAAAGAAGCTTCAATTAGCAAAAATGGAGAGCACAGAACTGAATGAGAAGGTAAATCTGGATTGTGGTGCTATTACTCAAACAGCAGAGATGTTTAATTCATCAGAGAAGGAGTCAGAAGCCAAGAATAGAGTTAGAGAGGAGTATGGTGTATAAGAGATGGAGGACAAGGCAGTCGAGCCTTTTTGAATTAGTAGGAAGCTAGCAGATGCAGTGGAGACAGATTCAGAAGATGTTTTCCAGCAGAAGCTTTTTGAATATGAGGAAGTAACACAGGATTGTATGGTTACAACCCTCCAGTCAGGAGGGTTGTGGGATGATAGATTGTTGGAGATGGTGGAGAAAAGTTAACTGGAAGATGGAAAGGATTTATCTTGGGGAGAAATGATGGAGAAAATACAGAAGGAAGAATGGCAGCAGAGCGAGGAGACAGACTGAGAAGAAATTGTATGTTGAGATGGTGAAAGAAGGAATATGTGTTACGCAAGTAGAAGAAATGAAAGTTACAAGAAAAGACTGTTTAAGGCCTGAGTTGAAATGAAGGAAGTTGCTTCAATGGACAGATACAAGGAATGGGGCAAAGTTATTAAGATGCTCAGGATTAAAACAAATGATGTAAGAGCATTTATACATATAAATAAAGATACTTTTTGTGACATTATTTTCAAGACTGAGCAGATAATGGAAAAGTTATGGAGGAATGTGAAAAAAAGAAAAACTGCTCACAGTGGAACTTCTGTGTACTTAAGCACTCTTTTAGGGAAACTAAGAAAAAAGTTAATATTCGATTCTGAACTGAGGTTGAAAAAGAGTCTTTAAGAAGTACTTATTAAAGAGTCTATATTAGATCAGCAAACACTTAAAAAAGCAAACGCTGATTGATCGACCGTATGTAAGCAAAAGCTTACAATCTCGAACTGTCAGATCAGCGATTTTTTTTTTTCCTAGAGAAAAAAAATCGCTGATCCAAAACACATACACACAACACAAGCACACCACACAAACAGAAATCCACACACATACACCTAAAATCTGACACCTAACCCTACATTAAACTATGCACACACCACTAACTATCCACTTACCTTAACCCTAACCCTAAGGTCTGTCACTATCGCACACTCACCTCACCTGCTCCCTAACCCTAACTCATCTAAATCCACCCTAACCCTCATGTCCACACAATCACACACATACCTAACCTGAGCCCTAACCCTAACTCACCTAAACCCCCCTAACACTCACATCCACACACTCGCACACTTACCTGAATCCGACCCGTAACTTTCCACCACCACACTGAAAATACTGAAGCAACAGAAACGGACAACCAAATTCTTTCCCTAGGAAAAAATTTGAGTTTCTGTTGCTTCGTTATTTTTAACTTTTTCACTAAAATAAGATCGATCAATCAGTGTTCGCTGATCTAATATAGACCCTTATTAAAGCTATGCAATGATGCGCTGAATTTATTGAAAGTATATGACAACAGAGGTTTATGGACTGGGGCATGGGAGTGCAATATGATATTGAAACTAGAAAATGATTGTCTTGTACATATTTCAAGTGTTATTAATGTGGAAGGAGATAGAAATTTGGTGAGATATTGGGGACAGACAAAGACATGCTTTTTGTGTGGAAAATGGATCTTTTAATTAACAATAGTGAAAACAGAAAATGCTTTACATGTGGCAGTCTAGGACACAATGCAAAAGATTGTGAACCTAAAGAATAACTTTAACAGGTAATAAAAGGAATGAATTTAGATTCTGCAGCAGGATCAGATGGAATAGAATATAAGATGTATAAAAACCTGACTTTGGAGCAAAAAAATGGTTTATAAAAGTATTAAATGAATGGTTAGAGAAAGTTTTTTTGTCTAAAGAGTTATGTCGAGGTATTATCAAGGTATTATGGAAAAAAGGATAGAAGGTAGAATTTCAAAATTGGAGACCAATTGTATTAAATAACATGGATTATAAGATTTTTATGAAAATATTACACAAAAGGATGGAATTAAAAGTCGGTAAGGTTGTAAATGATTATGTGTTTGGTATAAAAGGTAAAAAAAAAACTTCAAGTGTTATTATTACTTAGGGAATTAGTAGATGATATAGTAGTTAGAAATGCTCAGGCAAAAGTGATGGTAGGAGACTTAAGTAAAGCATTTGATTTGATACATAATTTAGCATTATGGGATACATTTGATATGTATAACACAAATCAGAGGATTAAAACTGTGTGTATGTCAGCATATAACTGTAATATAGCAAAAATTATGAAAAAAGGATGGTTGTGTGAAGATGTACATTTAGAGAAGGGTATTAGGCAAGGATGCCCATTGAGTGGTACATTATCCATATCAGTAATTAATGGAATATTAGCATACATGGATAAGGAGATGGATGCTAAGAGTTATATTTCTAAGAAAGGAATAAACATGCCCATATTGTTAAATTATGCAGATGACATTATCAGACAGCTAAAAATAAAGCTAGTATGAATGTAGTAATAAAATAGTTACAAGAAGATATTAAAGTGTTTGGGCTTGTATTAAATAAAGATAAAAGTCAAGGCTTAGGTTTAGAAGGAAAGATTGGTGGAGTTGAATTTAATAAAGAAAAAATTAAGATTCTTGGAATAAACTTTGGGAAGCAAGAAATTATACATTCTGGATGGAAAGAGAAAATATAGGAATTTAAAAAATGTGCCTATTTTTGGAAGTCTTTTAAGCTTTCCTTTAAAAAGAAAGTATATTTAATAAATTCAGTTCTGTTAACAAACATTGCTTAACTAGTGTCTTCAGTGTTCCTTTAAATTTAGAGAAGGGTATACAATATAATAATTGCTTTTATAAGAGGATCAAGGTTAAACCCTGTGAAAAGAGTGGTATCATACGTGCATAGTGAAAAAGGAGGTTTAGGGTTAATAAACCCTATAGTATATATGTCACCCTTAAATGTATACACAATAAGGAAGTGGTTAAAAGATAAGGAGGATATGTTAATAATGAAAATATTACGTGTGAATATAAAATTAAATGGTTGACCTTTTTAGATTTAAAAAGGAGAAGCTGTTGTAATAGAGAAATTGAAAAGTATCAAAATAAGATTGAGCAGGATGATCCAGGTGACAGTTCTGCCATTTCGGGGGGAGATGGCAGATAACTTTTTCGAAGTGCTCAAGATGGTAATGTGGAAAAGGAAAGAGGTGATGTGGCAGCAGAGCATGCAGCAATTAAAAAAATATGCATCAGTTCAGCAAGTAAAAGTAGAAAGCAGCAACAAACTAAGAAGGTATCTGGATTTGTGGCAGCAGATAATGCAGCAACTAAAACATATGCAGCAGTGACGTCAGGAAAACTAAAAGCATCAAAAAAGTGCACATATGTGATGAAAAGGAAGAGAAGACCACCTGTCAGAATAAGAACAAAACATGACACTGTAACAGACAGATATTGTGTATCAGACTATTTGGTAACTGTTCTGGGTTTTAAAGTTCAAGAAATTCGATCCTTTATACATATTCATTCACAGACATTTTGTGACTTAACATTTAAACGTGATGGCCTGACAAAATTTCTTGAACTATGTAAGCAAAAGAAGGACATTTATCATTGGAACAAGTATTTGTTTTCTGGCAGTATCTTAAATGTTAACAAAGATGTTACTTTGCAGTTTAGAACTGATAAACTGGTAGAATACAATGTTAATACATGCATGCAGGATCTGTGTGACACTACTGATAATATTGCGAAAGTTAGAGATGAGAGAAATGTATGGAAAGGAGGGTGGTTGTTGCAAGTTGTTTTGAAATGTAAAAAAAAAAAACACGGTGAAACACTTGCTTAATGTTTTTTTTTTTTTTTGGCTGCTCATAGAGTGACACTCAAATATACTGTACAGCCTGAATTATGTTTCTTTTGTGGTAACTTTTTTTT
>NC_056742.1:516180586-516248086 GCF_019279795.1 Protopterus annectens | reverse complement strand
AGAGAGAGAGTGCATGCAGGAAGAGACAATATATACAGAGGGAAAAACTAAGGAGAAAGAGTGCATCCAGGAAGAGACAATATATACAGAGGGAAAAACTAAGGAGAGAGAGAGAGAAAGAGAGAGAGAGAGAGAGAGAGAGCATGCAGGAAGAGACAATATATACAGAGGGTAAAACTAAGGAGGGAGAGAGAGAGAGAGAGAGAGAGAGCATCCAGGAAGAGACAACATATACAGAGGGTAAAACTAACAAGAGAGAGAGAGAGAGTGCATGCAGGAAGAGACAATATATACAGAGGGTAAAACTAAGGAGAAAGAATGCATCCAGGACGAGACAACATATACAGAGGGTAAAACTAAGGAGAGAGAGAGAGAGAGTGCATGCAGGAAGAGACAATATATACAGAGGGAAAAACTAAGGAGAAAGAGTGCATCCAGGAAGAGACAATATATACAGAGGGAAAAACTAAGGAGAGAGAGAGAGAAAGAGAGAGAGAGAGAGAGAGCATGCAGGAAGAGACAATATATACAGAGGGAAAAACTAAGGAGAGAGAGAGAGAAAGAGAGAGAGAGCATCCAGGAAGACACAACATATACAGAGGGTAAAACTAAGGAGAAAGAGTGCATCCAGGAAGAGACAATATAGAGTTGCAGGCGCCATGTCAGACTCAAAACCTGTCACAAGTGGTGTCCCACAGGGCTCAGTCCTGGGCCCACTCTTGTTTGGCATCTACTTTTCCGAAGTACAAGCAAGCACAGGAGGGTTATGGCTGACAAAGTTTGCAGATGACTGCAAACTGGGCGCCATAGTAGAAAACACATCTGACACAGATATCCTTCAGAAGGGTCTCACAGAAATGGATAACTGGTGCCAGAGCCACGGCCTGAAGTTAAATGCCAAAAAATGCATAGTCATACCCTTTGGGAAAACAAGGTTACCCCTAGCTACCAAATAGGTGGCAATCCACTGAGCACAGAAGAAGTTATCAG
This sequence comes from Protopterus annectens, assembly GCF_019279795.1. NCBI lineage: Eukaryota > Metazoa > Chordata > Ceratodontiformes > Protopteridae > Protopterus > Protopterus annectens. The sequence continues at coordinate 516,247,096 of NC_056742.1, read as the reverse complement.
GGACCTGGGGACCCAGGTTGATAGTAGTCTGTCATTCGACACCCATGTAGCTAAAGTAGTTAGGAAGACCTTCTACATTGCCCACCTTATCATGAAGGGATTCTCATCTAGATCAAGGGAGGTCATAGTCTCCCTTTACTCATCACCATCAGACCAATGATTGAGTACAATGCCCCATTCGGGATGTATCTGACCCGACACTTGCAGCAGCTGGAGAGGCCACAAAAGTTCCTCACCAAAAGGATAAAGGGTCTCAAAATCTGTCCTATGCTGCCCGACTGAAAGAACTCCAGTTCTATTCAGTCGCTACCGCTTGCTCAGAGGGGTGACCTTTGCCTAACATACAAGGCCATGTCAAACCCAGATTTGATGAATATGCTTCACCTCAAAAAATCTAGATCCATCAGAGCCACAAGGGCGGGAGACTTAAACCTCGACACAGCTATTAATAGGACGTGCTGGAGGGATAGATTCATCACCCAAAGACTCCCTATGTTGTGGAACAAAATCCCGGTACATGTGAGGCAGAGCACCTCGCTGGCCTTGTTCAAGAGAAATCTTGACCAATGGATGGGAGATCGCAGATATACCCCAGGGATTACCTCAGTGTCACTGCTCGACAGAGGCACAGCAAAATAATATGTATAGTTCCCCATACTAAAGGGGTGGCGTAAGCCACAAAACGATGGGCTAGGCTTGTAAATGCCCTCGGGCAGATAGCCTAGTATGAACCTATGAACCTATGAACCTATACAGAGGGAAAAACTAAGGAGAAAGAGTGCATCCAGGAAGAGACAATATATACAGAGGGTAAAACTAAGGAGAGAGAGAGAGAGAGAGAGAGAGAGGGAGAGAGAGAGAGCATGCAGGAAGAGACAATATATATACAGAGGGTAAAACTAAGGAGAGAGAGAGAGAGAGAGAGAGAGGGAGAGAGAGAGAGCATGCAGGAAGAGACAATATATACAGAGTGAAAAACTAAGGAGAGAGAGTGCATCCAGGAAGAGACAATATATACAGAGGGAAAAACTAAGGAGAGAAAGAGAAAGAGAGAGAGAGAGAGAGAGCATGCAGGAAGAGACAATATATACAGAGGGTAAAACTAAGGAGAGAGAGAGAGTGCATGCAGGAAGAGACAATATATACAGACGGTAAAACTAAGGAGAGAGAGAGAGTGCATGCAGGAAGAGACAATATATACAGACGGTAAAACTAAGGAGAGAAAGAGAGAGAGAGCATGCAGGAAGAGACAATATATACAAACGGTGAAACTAAGGAGAGAAAGAGAGAGAGTGCATGCAGGAAGAGACAATATATACAGAGGGAATAACTAAGGAGAGAGAGAGAGAGAGAGCATCCAGGAAGAGACAATATATACAAAGGGTAAAACTAAGGAGAAAGAGTGCATCCAGGAAGAGACAATATATACAAACGGTAAAACTAAGGAGAGAGAGAGAGAGTGAGAGAGAGAGAGAGAGGGAGAGAGAGAGAGCATGCAGGAAGAGACAATATATACAGAGGGAAAAACTAAGGAGAGAAGAGAGAGAGAGAGAGAGAGCATGCAGGAAGAGACAACATATACAGAGGGTAAAACTAAGGAGGGAGAGAGAGAGAGAGAGCATGCAGGAAGAGACAATATATACAGAGGGTAAAACTAAGGAGAGAGAGAGAGAAAGAGAGAGAGAGCATACAGGAAGAGACAATATATACAGAGGGAAAAACTAAGGAGAGAGAGAGAGAAAGAGAGAGAGAGCATACAGGAAGAGACAATATATACAGAGGGAAAAACTAAGGAGAAAGAGTGCATCCAGGAAGAGACAATATATACAAACGGTAAAACTAAGGAGAGAGAGAGAGAAAGAGAGAGAGAGAGAGAGGGAGAGAGAGCATGCAGGAAGAGACAATATATACAGAGGGAAAAACTAAGGAGAGAGAGAGAAAGAGAGAGAGCATACAGGAAGAGACAATATATACAGAGGGAAAACTAAGGAGAAAGAGTGCATCCAGGAAGAGACAATATATACAGAGGGAAAAACTAAGGAGAGAGAGAGAGAAAGAGAGAGAGAGAGAGAGAGCATGCAGGAAGAGACAATATATACAGAGGGTAAAACTAAGGAGGGAGAGAGAGAGAGAGAGAGAGAGCATCCAGGAAGAGACAATATATACAGAGGGTAAAACTAAGGAGAAAGAGTGCATCCAGGAAGAGACAATATATACAGAGGGAAAAACTAAGGAGAGAGAGAGAGTGCATGCAGGAAGAGACAATATATACAGAGGGAAAAACTAAGGAGAGAGAGAGAGAGAGAGAGAGAGAGAGAGAGAGAGAGCATGCAGGAAGAGGCAATATATACAGAGGGAAAAACTAAGGAGAGAGAGAGAGAGAGAGAGAGAGAGAGAGCATACAGGAAGAGACAATATATACAGAGGGAAAAACTAAGGAGAGAGAGAGAGTGCATGCAGGAAGAGAATATATACAGAGGGAAAAACTAAGGAGAGAAAGAGAGAGAGAGAGCATGCAGGAAGAGACAATATATACAGAGGGTAAAACTAAGGAGAAAGAGAGAGAGAGCATGCAGGAAGAGACAATATATACAGAGGGAAAAACTAAGGAGAAAGAGTGCATCCAGGAAGAGACAATATATACAAACGGTAAAACTAAGGAGAAAGAATGCATCCAGGAAGAGACAATATATACAGAGGGAAAAACTAAGGAGAGAGAGAGAGAAAGAGAGAGAGAGAGAGAGAGAGAGTGCATGCAGGAAGAGACAATATATACAGAGGGTAAAACTACGGAGAGAAAGAGAGAGAGAGAGAGAGCATGCAGGAAGAGACAATATATACAGAGGGAAAAACTAAGGAGAGAGAGAGTGCATGCAGGAAGAGACAATATATACAGAGGGTAAAACTAAGGAGAAAGAGTGCATCCAGGAAGAGACAATATATACAGAGGGTAAAACTAAGGAGAAAGAATGCATCCAGGAAGAGACAATATATACAGAGGGTAAAACTAAGGAGAGAGAGAGAGAGAGAGAGAGAGAGAGCATGCAGGAAGAGACAATATATACAGAGGGAAAAACTAAGGAGAGAGAGAGAGAGAGAGAGATTGCATGCAGGAAGAGACAATATATGCAGAGGGTAAACCTAAGGAGAGAGAGAAAGAGTGCATGCAGGAAGAGACAATATATACAGAGGGTAAAACTAAGGAGAGAGAGAGAGAGAGAGAGAGAGAGATTGCATGCAGGAAGAGACAATATATATAATGGGTAAAACTAAGGAGACAGAGAGAGAGAGAGAGAGAGAGTGCATGCAGGAAGAGACAATATATACATAGGAATATAACATTGCCCTGGAGTTGTGTTGTGTAAAAACAATGGAAATACTAGATGTAAGGATGGAAGGTTAACTGTTGTGGATATGATGTGCAGACAACATGTTTATAGAATTATAGAATTAGATGCATATATAACTAACAAGGTAAGAGATAATATGTTTAATCAAATATTAGACTGTGGTGGTTAACATGAAAATTATATTTGCAGTGGACTTTAGCTGTGATTTATGGGAAAGTTTAAGAAGAAAGTGAAGGATGTAAAAATAAGGAAGTGATAAAATGTGGTAAATTAGCTGCATGGATCAAAGGTCAATGGACTGGAAATTGTTATTGGATGGCTTGGAGGCAGCAGATGATAAGACAGTTGTGTTGGGTTTTTTAGACTATTTAGCAAAATTGATGGAGGTGATGTAATAAAGGAAGTATATTAAAATAGGAAGGAGGAGAAGGAAATAAAAAGAATTAATGAGAAATGTTGGGATGACATTGGAGAGTGAGAAGTATTACAGTTATGGAAGTATCAAATAACTATGAAGGACTTCTGAAAAAACTAGTCTGAATGGTGTTTTAAATTGAAAAAAAGTGCATTTTTCCCCAAAGGCAGGATGATATAAGAAAGGAAGAAACGGTGAAGTAAGAGAAAATATTTAGAGATATATTAGAGAATTTGCAGAATAATACATGAGTATTAAATATGGAAAATAAATATATAACAGAAGTAAAGAAAAAATCAAGGCATTACTGATTAGGCAGAGATATTATTTATAAGGGAGAAGTGAGGCGATATTTGCATACTTGGGTTAAACATTAAAAGATGATGTTATTAGTATAATGAGAAACATGAAAAATGTGGAAGGAGAGGTAAAAGGAACACAAGAGCAAATTGTGAGTATTGTAGTACAGCATGTGGAAACATGGGTATAAAAAGTAAAAAGTAGGAAAATAAAAGAAAATGGAAAGTAAAAAAAATCCAGAATGAGTTAAGGAAGAATTTGAAAAATAAATTACTGTTAGTGAATTAGATGAAGAACTTAGGAAAGTAAATGCTAGTTTGGTCAGGCCCAGATGGTATAGGGTACGACATGTACAAAGACTCAACGGATGGACAAAAAAAGAGTAATTTGTAAATGTAATGAATGAAAGTTTGAAGGGAAGGTTTACAAGGAAGAAAGATGTGAAGAATGAAATAAAACCTAAGACGATATTTGTGATGCATTTGATACAGTAGGATATGACGCATTGTGGGACGTTATGGAGATGTACGGAATAATGAATAGAATTAGTAAAATGTGTGTGTTAGCATATCAAAATAATAGAGTGAGAATGTTAATGAATGGGTGGCTGAGTACAGAGATATGCATGGAGTGTGGTATATGACAAGGATGTCCCATGAGTGGGATATTGTTTTCAGTGGTGATGAATGTGATACTGACTGAAGTATAAAGTGAAAGATGCTAGATGTGTCACATTAAAGGAGGTGGTAATTCTAGTAGTTTTGAAATGAGCAGATGATATAGCTGTAGTTACTAAGAACAAAATACGAATTAGGGAAGTGTTGGTTTGCCTGAATAGATGTTTAAAGGAAACGGGAATGATTGTCAATAAAGATAGGGTTTTGGCAATGTGGTGAAAATTGAAGGTGTGTATTTTTCAATGAATGAAGTGTCTTTGTTGGGAATACAATTTAGGGCAAATTATGGCATTTTAATGGTATGGGGGATTGATAAAAGAAATGAAAGAAATATGTCATTTATATGACCCCAGAAAAATATGAAAATTAAATTATACAATTGGTGTTTTCCTTCATATGGGGTCGAAGATTAAACTCAGTGAAAAGAGGAGTGTTATATATGAGCAAAGATGAAGGGGAACCAGGGTTACTAAATCCAGTTGTTTGTTCTCCTTCTTTAAACTTGTATAGCGTATTATAGTGGGTAAAGGACAAGAATGAGAAATTAATAGAGATTGTTTACATATAAGTAGAAAACGTTCTGTGAAATGATGAGAATAAGACAAATAAAATAAGAATGTGTAAATGAAGAAATTAAAAATGATTACGAAAAATACTAGTACAGAAAATAAAAAATTATGATCTAGAGGAAGACTGAAGTATGTGGTATACTAATGTGATAAAACAATGTTATTATGTAAATCTATGAGAGAATGTACTAGATGAAGTGATTAAAGCTATTAAAGTAAGGAAAATGTTGTGTCCCAAGAAATTAGAGTCTCATAATGTCCTATGGAGACAAGTAATAAATAGTTACCAGTAAAAGGAAATATGCCATATAAAAAGAAAGTTGACAAGGCATGTCTATTTTGTGGGTTGAAGAGTCAACAGAGCTTGCTTTTTGAAATGTAAAAGAGTGGTAAAGCACAGGAAAAAGCTGCATGAAAAAAAAAAAGTTTTGAAAATATTAATGACACAAACCAGTATAGATATCAATATGATAATGTATTGTCATATAAGCACAAGAAGAAAGAACATGTGAGTACAAATATGACTCTGTCATTGTACATGTTGGCATAAATGACCTGAGATGTACCTCCCTGGACTACATGAAAATAGACATGGAGGAGCTCTCTGACCATGTAGCCCAGGCTGGTATAATTCTGACTCTGAGTAGCATCCTGCCCTCACCCAAAATGATGCCAGCATACGAAGAAAAAATGATCAGTTTCAACAATTGGTTAAACTACTGGTGTCATTCAAAGGGGATCCAGTACTTGTCAGGCAGGGACAGCATGCTTGACAAGCCACGTTGCTTCACCAGAGACGGCTTGCACCTGTCGCCCCTGGGCTTTCGAATACTGGCCAAGACTCTTGCCGCCCCAATACTACCTTTTTTAGGCAAGGCTCAAAAGACAAACCCGCCTCCATAAACAACAATAATAAACAAAAACTGATGGTAATGCTGCTCAACGCCAGAAGTCTAAACCTAAAAATGCATGCACTCAAGGCTCTCCTTAGTATGGAAGAAATCGATGTATGTGCAGTGACAGAAACCTGGTTCAAGGCTCCAGAGAGCACCCCAGCACTGCCAGGCTATAACTCCTACTATACCTTTAGGTCCCAAACCAGGACCGGAACATAAAAGGAGGGTGTGTGTCCATATTCATCAAGAACACCCACACCTCCAGGTTAGTAGCACAGCACGCGGAATCTGAGACCATCCAAGTGCAATTGACAGCGGGTAAACTGACTGTTCAATTTATAGTTTGCTACAGATCTCCCACCTTGTCTCAGGACCCTCACGCAGCATTCCTGAGAACATTAGAAAGTATGAAGATTCTACCCAACACCATGCTACTGGGTGACTTCAACTATCCAAACATTGACTGGGAAAACTACTCAAGCTCAAACACCCTAGCCCAATGCTTCCTTGAGTTTATAAACTCAAACGCCCTTGAACAGCTGGTCACCATTCCCACAAGAGGTGACAACATACTGGACCTGGTCATCACCAGCATGGGGAACCTATCTTCCACACCTGAGGTAAACTCGTCATTGGTAAGATCAGATCACAAACTAATCACACTGGACATCCACATCCTGACCCCCCCAGTCAAGGAAATCAAGGTAAAAAACTTCTCTAAAACCAACTTCACACTCCTCAAGACTGAGGTGGGAAGTTTCAAAGCTCCCAATCAAATGGAAAATGATGACCCATCGGCAGAATCCTTTACAAGTGCATTCTATGAACACCTTCAAGAATGCATGGACCAAGCCATCCCAAGTAAAATCAAGACCAACTCCTCAAAAGAGAGGAAGCCAGTCTGGTGGACCCCGGCCATAAATAAACTTTACAACAGAAAGAGGAAACTCCTGCAAGATAGAACAAAATCCCAAAATAAGAAGGCATCTCTGATTAACATCAGTAAAAAACTGCGCTCCCTCATTAAATCATCCAAGGCCAACTTCGAAAGAAAAATAGTCAATGACTCTAAGGATAACCACAAGACCTTCTTTAACTATGTCAAGAGTCTAGGGGCAAACTCTCAGATATGCTCCAAGCTAGTACATAATGGCCATAAATACACTGAACCAACCGACATTGCCAACATCCTGGCTGACAAGTTCAGTGCAAACTTCACCCCCCCTTCTCCACCAAAGGGGCTAGCACCCATCCCAGAAGAATGTGGCGCTCCAGATATCTCAGACACACAAGTAAAGACTGCCCTTGCAAAGGCCAAAAACACAGCATCAATGGGACCAGATGCTATCCCAGGTTGTGTCTTACATGAGCTTCAAAATGAACTAACCCCCCATCTCAAATCACTATTCAGACTCAGCCTCTCTACAGGCTATATACCCAAAGAATGGTGTACAGCAACAGTCGTACCACTCCACAAAGGTGGTGCCACAACTGACCCTGGGAACTATCGCCCTATAAGCTTGACTAGCTTGGTCTGCAAAGCCATGGAATGCATTATCACGGAGCTCATTAACAGGGACATTGGGAACCTCCAGACACTGGACCCCACCCAGTTTGGCCTTGTTAAAGGGAGATCTTGCCTCCTGAACTTGGTCAACTTCTTCGAAACAGTCACCAAGGCCATAGATGAAGGGAACATGGTCTACACAGCATATCTGGACCTCGCTAAGGCGTTCGACACCATTCCACACTCAGGAATCATAGACAAACTCACCAGCTTAAATATCAACCCCCATGTCATGAGATGGGTTGCCAATTGGCTCTCAGAAAGAACCCACACGGTAAGAATGGCATTTGCCATGTCTGACTCTAAACAAGTCACAAGCGAAGTCCCACAGGGCTCAGTCCTGGGACCCCTCCTGTTCGGTATATATTTCTCCGAAGTACAGGCAAAGGCGGAGGGACTGTGGCTAACCAAGTTTGCAGATGACTGTAAATTGGGTGCAATAATTGACTCTCCAGCTGACACAGACATCCTGCTAAAGGGTCTCACAGAGACAAACACCTGGTGTCAAAGTCACAGCCTCAAGCTAAATGCCAAAAAATGCATAGTAATCCCATTTGGGAAAAACAAAGTACCTACAAACTAACACATAGATGGGAATCCACTAAGTAGAGAAGAAGTAATTAGGGACCTGGGTACCCAAGTAGATAGCATGCTCTCCTTTGATAACCACATAGCCAAAACGGTCAGGAAATCCTTCTATGTGGCACACCTGATCACAAAGGGTTTCTCATCCAGATCCAAGGAGGTGATTGTGCCCCTTTACTCCTCACTCATTAGGCTCATAATAGAGTACAACGCCCCATTTGGGATGTACCTCACTAGACACCTGCAACAACTAGAAAGACCACAGAAGTACCTCACTAAGAGGATTAAGGGCCTTAAACAATTACCCTATGAAGCATGACTATAAAAGCTCCAGCTCTTCTCAGTTGCTTACCGTCTGCTCAGAGGTGACCTATGCCTGACCTATAGGGCCATGTCACGCCCTGAACTAATGGACATGCTTCACCTCAAAAAAATGAGATCCCTCAGAACCACTTGTTCTAGTGACTTGAACCTATGTACAACAATAAACAGGACATGCTGGAGGGATAGATTCCTGTCCCAGAGACTCCCCTCACTCTGGAATAGAATCCCAATCCATATTCGACAGAGCTCCTCTCTGACCCTCTTCAAGAGAAATCTTGATGAGTGGATGGGTAATCGTAAGTTCTACCCTGGGATCACTTCAGGAGCCCTGTTGACAGAGGCCCAGGTTACTAATCTAATGGGGAGGAGAAAGCCATCACTCTGTGGCTAGGCTTATAAATGCCCATGGACAGATAGCCTAGTACTTACCTATGAACCTATGAACCTATGAGAAGTGTAGATAAGAATTAATTTTATCTAATATGGGCTATTAAAATGAAAGGCTGAATGATATTTTGCTTAAGGGAAATGGATTTTGACTGTGGAAGAAGGAGTTGGTAGTCAATCATGGAAGAATAACAATGCAGATGTTATAATAAATAGTAAAAATAATAGAACTGTGTATATATGTGCCTATAAATATGTAAATAATGTTTTTTATCTCTTGTGTTAAATAAAGGACTCCTACTATTTTCAAGTATTTTAACAAAAGGCACACTGGCACTTTAAAACAATGTATAATTTTCACACTAATTGATCAATTAAATAATTGGAAATGTATGTAGTATATAAACCCAAAGAACAAGAGGAGACTTAGTTCTGAGGAAGTCTAAGTATTTTAGATGAAAGCGCTTAACTCATGTCTGAAGTTTATGTTCAAATAAAGAAGTGTTTTTAACTACAGTTTTTGGAGTGCCAGTACTTCGAATCTGAGCCTAAGGGAACAGATTTCGGTTTTATTTCATCAAGTTGACTGTTACCTATCATACTTTGTTTATATTTTCAGTAGGAGCTGTCAGATTTTTTTAACATCCACTTGAGGTACAATCAACTCAAGCAGATGGGGCCTTAGATTAACTTCTCACCTGAAGGCTATCATACTCAAAAGTGAAGCAACCCCCCCATACTGCACAGCAGTGTCAGCTATCCATCTATTTGGTGGAACCCACAGCTTCTGCACCAAAGGTGAGTGTTCTACCTGCTGTGCCATTGACAATTAGTTGCATATACCAGGAGAGATTAGCCTTAAAATCTTATGGTGAATGCACAGGATTGCCTTGGGTTATGACCAGCATTCATATATACTTTACACTGTGGGCTACAGAACAGGGTTATAATCAATGACTGTACAAGGTTTCATTTCGCTCATCTCACCAGTGCCTTCTAGTGTAAACTTATCAACAGCAACAAAGTCTTAGGCAATGTGTTTCTCACACACACACACACACACACACACACACACACACACACACACACACACACACACACACACACACACACACACACACACACACACACACACACACACACACACACACACACACACACACACACACACACATACACACACACACACACACACACACACACACACACACACACACACACACACACACACACACACACACACACACACACCCATAGAGATATACACACACACACACATACACACCCACAGAGACATACACACACACACACACACACACACACATACACACACACACACACACACACACACACACACACACACACACACACACACATACACACCCACAGAGACATACACACACACACACACACACACACACACACATGGCACACACAGTATTTCCCAATGTACTGACGTCTGTCCAGTGACCTTAGCCCTGTCCTGTATTAACAGTACAGATCGCCAACTAATCATTTTACTGGCCGTATTTGAAATTGTCAAGCACTGCACACTCTTCCAATGATACTGCCTTTTGATAATATAATGCATTGGCCACAAGCCTGTACAAATGAACGAATGAAAACTCTGCTTCTTAAAAACAACTCTAACCAGGGATACAAATAGTGCAATTAAGCATGGAAATGAAAGCAAAATGTTTCTTATATCTGGACTGAACTGCATCTCTTGTTCTTTGTCAGAAGTTGCTTAATGTAGCTGACTGAAGGCTCAAAAGCTTCAGGATGAAAATAAAATCCAAAAAATCTATGATCCATAGGTATTTAGCAGGCTCAGTATTTCAACAAGTAGAGCACTTACTTAGGGTCAAAAGGCTATGGGTTCAATTCCCTCAGCATGTAGCTGGATTAACTGACACGGCAATGCAGCATGGGGAGGGGTTGCTGCACTCTGGAATGTGTTGTCCATCAGATGAAACATTAAACTCAGGTACCATCTGTTCAGGTTGGAGGTAGCTGAGACAGATATAAATTATCCCATGACATTTATTGAAAAGAGTAGTGAAGCCCCCCAGTGTTCTGACTAAATTTTCCGTAGTCAGTATGAATACCACCTTAGGATTCCATTAAAAAGAGTTCATTGCCTAAGTGAGTCTAACCTGGTCAACATAGTCTAAATAAAATATACTTCCTTGAACCTTTTCCAAAAGTTGGAATTTAACATGTCCAAATAACCATCCTAGACCAAAAGCATGAAAGGAAAGAATACAGCATCACTGCTTTAATTCACTCTGTGCAGTTTAGTGAGATATCGATCACAAACAAAGTCTATCTTTATTTTTAAAATAGCTGCTAGTATATACAGGCTATTCCAGTCCATGATGAGGTACAGAGAGCATGAGAACAATAAGCACATCCATGCCATTAATAGAAAACAGTTAAAAATTCTACACATGTAATAAAATACAAAACAATTTTCATTTTTAAATTAAAAAAAATCATTTGCATCTGTATCACTCTATATGTATACCTGTCTGAACACACACACACACACACACACACACACACACACACACACACACACACACACATGCATACATATAGGGTCTAAGTTAAATGGTCGAACATCCAAAATGTTGAATATTACATGGTCGAGACCAAATGTTTGACATTTGGATGTTTGAACGTAAAAAAAAAAAACAAGAAAACACAGAAAAAACACTTTAACAGTGTAGGCAGGGGGAAAAGGGCCCCTGCACCCCCCACACCCCCCTACTTAAATATACGAACTCCGAGACCACACTTCATTGCAGAAAAGGGAAATTCTCCCTATCTAAACCATATGGTGCCATTGAAAGTCAATCTTCGAGCACTTAAAATTTTGAACGTTTGGTCTTGACCATGTAACGTTCTAAATTTTGAGCATTCAAAGATTTGACAGGTACCCTACATATATATGGGGGACCAAATTTTGACAAATCTAGTTTTGATTAACATCTGTTTAGTCAACACAATTTGGTCAGCTATGCAAATGGTTGACAGGTGTACAAAATCGCACATTTCTCGGGGTGGTGGTTATGCCCTTTGCCCATTATTGTGTGATCTAAGAGTCAGTATATATGATTAGTAGGGATGGTGAGGAGTGCATATGTGTTTATTTTAATTTTGCATGTGATCAGGTATGGAGTATTATGACATTTGCATTGGCAACATTTTATGTTTGACATTAGTCATGTCAAAATTTGGTCTGTTAATCAATTTATGCAGACCCATATATATATATACAAATATATGTATATATATATATATATATATATATATATATATATATATATATATATATATAGATATATATTTATATGTATACATATATGCACTTATGGTTAGCTTAGGGTTAAGGTTAGCTTCGTCTCTCCCACAGCCACATTATTAACACCTGCTAGAATTATCGCATTTGAAAAGGACAGTCTTACCATTTTCATTCTGTTAAATTTCAGTGTTTCAAATGTTCAGTGCACTGGCTTACAGATTGTGTTTCAAATGTTCAGTGCACTGGCTTGCAGATTGTGTTTCAAATGTTCAGTGCACTGGCTTGCAGATTGTGTTTCAAATGTTCAGTGCACTGGCGTGCAGATTGTGTTTCAAATGTTCAGTGCACTGGCTTGCAGATTGTGTTTCAAATGTTCAGTGCACTGGCGTGCAGATTGTGCTTCAAATGTTCAGTGCACTGGCGTGCAGACTGTGTTTCAAATGTTCAGTGCACTGGCGTGCAGTTTGTGTTTCAAATGTTCAGTGCACTGGCGTGCAGATTGTGTTTCAAATGTTCAGTGCACTGGCTTGCAGATTGTGTTTCAAATGTTCAGTGAACTGGCTTGCAGATTGTGTTTCAAATGTTCAGTACATTGGCTTACAGATTGTGTTTCAAATGTTCAGTGCACAGGCTTGCAGATTGTGTTTCAAATGTTCAGTGCACTGGCTTACAGATTGTGTTTCAAATGTTCAGTGCACTGGCTTTCAGATTGTGTTTCAAATGTTCAGTGCACTGGCTTACAGATTGTGTTTCAAATGTTCAGTGCACTGGCTTTCAGATTGTGTTTCAAATGTTCAGTGCACTGGCTTGCATATTGTGTTTCAAATGTTCAGTGCACTGGCTTGCATATTGTGTTTCAAATGTTCAGTGCACTGGCTTGCAGATTGTGTTTCAAATGTTCAGTGCACTGGCTTGCAGACTGTGTTTCAATGTTCAGTGCACTGGCGCAGATTGTGTTTCAAATGTTCAGTGCACTGGCTTGCAGATTGTGTTTCAAATGTTCAGTGCACTGGCTTGCAGATTGTGTTTCAAATGTTCAGTGCACTGGCGTGCAGATTGTGTTTCAAATGTTCAGTGCACTGGCGTGCAGATTGTGTTTCAAATGTTCAGTGCACTGGCTTACAGATTGTGTTTCAAATGTTCAGTGCACTGGCTTGCAGATTGTGTTTCAAATGTTCAGTGCACTGGCTTACAGATTGTGTTTCAAATGTTCAGTGCACAGGCTTTCAGATTGTGTTTCAAATGTTCAGTGCACTGGCTTGCAGATTGTGTTTCAAATGTTCAGTGCACTGGCTTGCAGATTGTGTTTCAAATGTTCAGTGCACTGGCTTTCAGATTGTGTTTCAAATGTTCAGTGCACTGGCGTGCAGATTGTGTTTCAAATGTTCAGTGCACTGGCGTGCAGATTGTGTTTCAAATGTTCAGTGCACTGGCGTGCAGATTGTGTTTCAAATGTTCAGTGCACTGGCTTACAGATTGTGTTTCAAATGTTCAGTGCACTGGCTTGCAGATTGTGTTTCAAATGTTCAGTGCACTGGCTTGCAGATTGTGTTTCAAATGTTCAGTGCACTGGCTTGCAGATTGTGTTACAAATGTTCAGTGCACTGGCTTGCAGATTGTGTTTCAAATGCTCAGTGCACTGGCTTGCAGATTGTGTTTCAAATGCTCAGTGCACTGGCTTGCAGATTGTGTTTCAAATGTTCAGTGCACTGGCTTGCAGATTGTGTTTCAAATGTTCAGTGCACTGGCTTGCAGATTGTGTTTCAAATGTTCAGTGCACTGGCTTGCAGACTGTGTTTCAAATGTTCAGTGCACTGGCTTGTAGACTGTGTTTCAAATGTTCAGTGCCCTGGCTTACAGACTGTATTTCAAATGTTCAGTGCACTGGCTTGCAGATTGTGTTTCAAATGTTCAGTGCACTAGCTTGCATATTGTGTTTCAAATGTTCAGTGTACTAGCTTGCATTTTGTGTTTCAAATGTTCAGTGTACTGGCTTACAGATTGTGTTTCAAATGTTCAGTGCACTGGCTTGCAGACTGTGTTTCAAATGTTCAGTGCACTGGCTTGCAGATTGTGTTTCAAATGTTCAGTGTACTAGCTTGCAGATTGTGTTTCAAATGTTCAGTGCACTGGCTTACAGACTGATTTCTCAGTATTGTGATGTTTAAATGTAATCCATAAATATATCTATCTATATATATATATATATATATATATATATATATATATATATATATATATATATGTCTATCTATCTATCTATTTTAATGTATCTATATGTATAAATATATAATATCTCTGTCTCTATATAAATAGATAGATATTGCTATAAATATAGATTTGGCTATATCTGTGTATGAGTGTGTGTACACACATGATTTTAAGGGTCTGTGTCAGAAAAATGAAATATCAATGTCTCAAACACTCATATGAGTGAATATTCCAAAACTCGAAATTGCTATTGTGGGGGACTGGGCCCCCCCAATTAATATATATTCCAACTCCGACATCACACTACGTCGAGGAAAGGGCAAATATTCTGATCAACACTGTAGTGCAAAAAAAATAGCAATATCAAGGTTTGAAATATTCGCTCATGTGAGCACTCGATATTTCAAACATTCGTCGTTCTAAAGTAGACCCGATTTTAATTCATTACATTATCAACACACTATGACAACTATTGCTTTGATCACAAATGGTCAAAATTCACAATAATGAAAACAAAAAAGAAAAACAATGTTTTATGCAGTGGGGAAGCCTCACACCCCCTGCTACTTTATATCTGAAAAAGAATATGCCATGCAGTGGGCAAACCAGTATCTTCCTTGATGCATACATTGTAGGTAGTCAAACTTTCATTTTTTGACTTAGAGTGGTTTACCTTCTGGATGTCAGCATAATTATTAGTTGACCAGCTGAAGGTAAATCATATAAATATACATATATATATATATATATATATATATATATATATATATATATTTATATATATGTGTGTGTGTGTGTGTGTGTGTGTGATAACTTATTTTATATGAGTCCTCATTTTTGTCCTGGTATACTTCTATAGTTCAGCTTCTGCTGATGACCAACCACCGATGGAGAACTCAATGAACTGTAGGGGGCACTTCATCTTGTAGGTCTTTCAGGTGATTGAAGTGGGCCCCTATGAAGTGTGGTTGGTCACACAAATACACAGTCATAGGCGCGCGCACACACACACACACACACACACACACACACACACACACACACACACACACACACACACACACACACACATGGATATATGCACAGATAGCTGATTTTTTTTATTTTAATACTTCAATATTCAAGATGTCATATTGGACTTTGAAACCTTCAATATATTTTCTACTCATTTTCAGATAGCTTTATATGATGGTTATTTTTCTGGAGAAAAATATTTTCATAAAACTACCTTATGAATTTATGGCTCCCCTCTCATGTGACTATCATGAAATTCCTTTGTTTTATAATGTCCTGCAGTATGTTTACTTATGACTCAGTCCAGCCTAAATCTCTTACTTAAAAATTCATGGTACAGTAATTGTCTTGAAATTGTCAGTCTGTACGCCACTGAAAGCTAAGTGACAGTTGCTGCAAAATAATCCACATATTCTGGAGGTTACGTATTTCTTACATGCTTGCTGTCCCCATTGCCTTCTTTGTAACCCAGACCGATTATCATATTTTCAACCTCTATGGTTATTAAAACTTAATCCATGAAATCGTAATGTTACCATCAGTTGCGCCATGGTGGCATCACCTGTTTTACTGTGACCATGGGAAATCAATAAGATGCCAGGAGATACGTTTTACTTTGATCCGTTACATATACTGCATGAAGAATTCTGGCAGTCTATCTTCTAACATTTTCAGATATGCTCATGAATAACACTGGGGCATTAAGAAACACATTCATCAAGGTTTTGTTTTGCTTTTTCATGAGAAATAAATGAATATACAAGCTGAGTTGTGTTACAAGACACTTGATATTAGTCCATTTTTGTTCTAATGACTCAAAATCTACACCAAGTTTTCTAGCCTTAAGAAGCAACTGTGCATAACAGTTTATGACATTTTATGAAATATATTAGAACTTCAATTGAAAGAAAACAACCCATAAGTCTTCCAATAACTGCATGCCACTGTTCCAATTAAACTCTGGTTTCATAATGAAGGTGCTGTCTATATTCTAGTCTTAGTCTCTGAGTAAAAAAGCTGCCCTTTCATGTAACTAGATTCTTTCTGTGATAGACAGGATAATATGTTTTTTGAAATTTCTTTGAAAAGTGCGGCTGGTCCCAATACCAATTTGGGAAGCAATATGCAAGACTCAAGATAGGAAAGATAACACACCATATCTTTTCTGGAAAGATGAATACACACACACACACACATATATATATATATATATATATATATATATATATATATATTTTTTTTTAAATTTTACAACATAAAACCTTCTGTTTATAAACAAACAGATTTCTGCTTCATGGGTCAGACTGCAAACAGAATAAACTGTTAAAGATATATTTTTAAGATTCAAAAAAAAGAAATGCACGTGCTTGTAGAGTAGTTTTCATTCTGTAGCGATCATCTTGAAATCCTAAGTAACTTAGACTCTCACCCAGTTTTCTGACTATAACATTTCAATTAATTAAGTTATTTATGTATTTTATTTTTGTTGACCAAGTAGGTGAGCTGATCAAGTTGACCCTTTTCAGCCCTGATCTGGGCTCATTGAGCAAGTACACACAGAAACAGCGGTATGATACAATTGACAAGTGAACAAGACATTATCAATTACTTAGTTGCATCAAAGGACAACACAATTGAGTTAAAGCCATATTACATAATTACAATGTATAAACAGAGAGATAGTGTAATGCATGGTTATAGTCCTGGTTAAATGGACTTTCAAATTTAAATTTACAGTGAAGTTAGTATTAATATTCAGAAAATGTATACAGTATTAACTAATGGTACAGGAAACCATTAGTCACATGGAGGCTTTATTGACATACACAGTGGAATGGAGACACATTATGACTCCCAGGGCATTACAATGGTAATTAATGGAGAAGAAGCTATACTAAGGCACACAGGAATATTAACACACTTCCTATACCCTAGGAACCATGGAAATATTTAATAATACTTGAAAACAACAGTAAATAGTGGTAAACATATGCAGTGCTGCAATAGCATGTATTGCAGGTGGGTGACATATTACGACCCACAGCAGTATTACAAAAATATTTAGTGGAAGAGCAGGACACATTAGATCACACATTGGCTATCAAAGAGATTTGTGCTTAGAATTCTTAAGAATTTCATGTCACTGAATCAGGACAGAATACTGTTTTAATGTTTTGAGAAAACAATCCCTGATATTCAGAAACATTTGCTGATTTACGGTACGCAGTTGTGCACGATGGCCAGCCACGCGGAGGGTATGAGTGATTCAGAGATGCACTGAGTGCCACTGGTGGAGGATGATCATCACAGATGCACACAGTATGCATTAATGGCTGTTAACATCAATGGTAATTATCAACAGTATTAAAATGAAGTGCTGTGTGTATGCAGATGAAGTAAAACAAGATGATGGAGCGATTCACAAACAAATAAAGGCCATGACATTTTACTCCAAATCTAGTGTCAACAACCACAGCAAATTCCTCATTTATAAGCAGGAGAATCACAGAAATCTGGTTCCTTAAAGGCATAGGTGGATCAACTGCATGGACCACATCTGCCACATGACATTAATGCTAGCAATTGCTCACTGTTAGTGAATGTGTATATGCAATAGGATATGATTATCACTATGAGTCAGGGTCATGCTCATCATCTCTTCAGGAAGTGCTGTGTCACCCAAAAGCATCTAACATTTCATAGACTCATGACGCCACCATGATAGACCTTTTCCATGTGGATAGGGACACCATACAGGAGCTGACAGTTGGGTCTATATTATGTCGCCGAACCGGCATAAGAATGAATGTTGTTTCAGTAACACATAAACCGCAAAATAAGAATACAGTGAAAGTCCAGGTCAGCCGTCACTGGCACAATGCCCTTTACCCCACTGTAGTGCAATCTTGGAATTGGGATATTTAGTTAGGGGAGGTTTGGTGGGCACAACCCCCCCAAATTGGTGAGTGTGGGGGCGATCCCCCACTTTGAAATGTTTTAAATTGTGTGTCGTGTGTTGTTGGTCTTCCCCTGGGCTTTTGTTGTGTTCGTATTTCACGGTTTATGTGTTGCTGAAATGGCATTCATTCTTATGCCATTTCAACGACATAATATATACCCCTGACAGTCATGTGTCAACCTTACCTGCATACCCATGGGAGTGATGGTTTACCCATTGTAGTGAATAGAAAGTTAGGAGCGGCATCACATATACCAGATACAATGACCTTGCAGCAACTAGTAGAGGACACAATGATGCTATCTAAGGCACCTGCCTTGAGAATACTCCATTAGTTTTTCATTGCCAGACTACAACATATGGGGAACATAAGTGATTATCACATAGCACTGATGAGAGAGAAAATACCATGCAGGATTTCTAATTTAATAGTCCATTTTCCTGAGATGCTGAGAGGCTACACACTGTGCACATATTGAAATAAAGGTACCACCTGGTGACCTGGAAAGATGATATGTGAACCATAAAGTTAATCACTCTATTAACTGGCACGTAGTCTGTAATTCCAGAGGTATCATCTGCAATGTGTCAGCAGGTCACCGAGGCAGTTAATATCACACACAAATATTGCACCTGCATAACCTTACAATGTTCTGTGAGGGGGACTTCCCGTAGGTGCACATTTTTGGTTATTCCAGATATGTCCTGGGGCTCTCGTTGATGACACAGATTCAAAATCTACAGACTGTGACAGACCATGGATACAGCTATAACCTATCATAAACCTGAGTTATTGTGCAGCATGTACTTTGGCTGGCGAAGGCACTTTTTCACTGTCTGAATGTATTGGGTAATGCCCTGCAGTATGACTACGTCACACGTTAAAAATATTTTCTGTGTGAGCAATGTTACACATTATGATAATCAGGATGCATTTACAGCAGGGAGCCTCATTGCAGGATGAACATCTCCTAGCACAAAAGGCAGTGGAGGCTGAGATAACTGAAGAGTCAAAGGATGACCTAGCAGCAGGAGGTAGATATGCTAGATGAAGATGGGTGCAGTTATCATGGCACTGCTGAAGAGACAGGAGATGGCACATAGCTTCAATCCATAGTAAAACATATCAACAGTAATATGCAAAGCATGCAGACCCAATACCAGACTGTGCTTACCCATGCAATGGCTGGCCACACTGTGCATCAAACATTGGCAATTCAAGTAATAAAGTATAGAGGACAGAGCACTCTTATGATCATATGTACAGGTGGAGAGGGAGCAAAGTGTGCAATGTCTTCCACAGGGAAATGTGATTGTGCTCTACAAAACTGAAAAATTATTACTGAAGTGCGTGTGTGTGTGTGTGTGTGTGTGTGTGTGTGTGTGTGTGTGTGTGTGTGTGTGTGTGTGTGTGTGTGTGTGTGTGTGTGTGTGTGTGTGTGTGTGTGTGTGTGTGTGTGTGTGTGTGTGTGTGTGTGTGTGTGTGTGTGTGTGTGTGTGTGTGTGTGTGTGTGTGTGTGTGTATGTCTCTGTGGGTGTGTGTGTGTGTGTGTGTGCATATGTGTGTGTGTGTGTGTGTGTGTGTGTGTGTGTGCATATGTGTGTGTGTGTGTTTATTTGTTTGCTGAGACATGGCTACATGGCTCAACCTAATGGACAGATTCAAGGCATGAATCTAAGATGAGCAGGTATGCATTTTCATCCCTGTCCACAGGATATATGTCTACCAGAAGTTTTATGAGTAGCACAACAGTCCTAACCAAAAGAAGGTGTGATGAATGACTGTGAACAGTGCTTGTTACCAGGCATACCACTACTGCAATTGCCACAACCTCAAAAATACACTCTCCTGACCATGCACACCTCCCCACTCAATGTCTTGGCACTAAATAACCATGACCTTAGCCTTCCATGACCACAGTGGTTACTATTCATGGTTTCTTCATGGTAATGGTGGATCAGCTGCTTGGGCCCCATGTGCCACCCAGCATGCAAGCCTGGGAGGTCTTGTATAATACCAATATATAAGCACTTCTGTCAAAAAAAACTCAAGCAAACTGAATACTTCTTATTAGTATTGTGTGCTGCTACAGGCCATCCCACACTACTACCACAGGTCATCACACACTACTACCAAAGGTCATCCCATACTGCTACCACAGGCCATCCTACACTACTACCACAGGTCATGCCACACTACTATCACAGCTCATCCCACACTGCTACCACAGGCCATCCCACACTACTACCCCAGGTCATCACACACTACTACCAAAGGTCATCCCATACTGCTACCACAGGCCATCTTACACTACTACCACAGGTCATGCCGCACTACTACTACAGCTCATCCCCACTCTGCTACCACATGTCATCCCACACTACTACTAACACAGGTCATCTCACACTACTACCACAGGTCATCCCTCAGTGCTACCACAGGACATCCCACACTATTACTTCAGGTCATCCCACACAGCCTACAGTACCTATATCACCTCAGCAATGGTTGCAGTGGTACTAGCCTTAACCTTCATGCTAGCCATTCACGTTCATTGGGTCTCACCCATCAACACTGCTAGTTTGGGGGACAGCAGTACCAGTGCCTTTGGCATGCATAACTATGCACACCAATTTGTCCTCACCTGTACTATGGGGCTTGTGGCAGACATTTATGTCTGGGCCACTGGGAATAACATACATCCCTCATTGCAATTGTCTGCGTTAACCTGCTCTTCCTGTGTGGTGTATGTCTTTTGGGTGTCCACAGACATAGAGACATTATCCATGGTCTGGATAGAGGATCTTGTGTCCACGCTCCCTGTATCCAATACAGACACTGTACTCCCTGATCATGCCAGCTGTTCATCACAATAATCCTTCAAAATGGTCATTTCTCCAGCTGGTCAACCAGCTGGAAGTTCCATGGCGATGGTGTCAGACAAAGTGTCACCTGTGAAGATAGCAGAGCACAAGTCCATATAAATATAACCTGTCACCTTTCCCTTTCTCCTACTGCATATTTAATAATACAGCAGCTAGCAGATACACTGGATAATATACCTTAGCATGTTCAGGTGAGTGTGGCGGTCACAATCTTGATGTACTCGTATTACCTGTGGCAAACCACATCAGTGTGCCATTCAGTAATGTGAAGTGGGATAATATTCGCTTGCTACCACCAATAATTGGATCTTTATAGGTTAGGAAAAGTAATAAAAAGGCGAGAAACTGCTGTAACTGAAAGTTTAAATAATTAAGCAGAAGTGACAGACTCCTGAACATGAAGTACAGGATGATCTGCCATTGCAATATTGTCCAGGTAGGGGAAGTTGATAAGGTCTGGGAATGACCAGGTTGAAGAGATGATTAATAGATGAGCAGAATTTTTGGTGTGGTGTTCTAGATATGCTGTTTTTGTTGATTCGGATAATATGATTTTTAATATTTATGACTCCAGATTTGACCCTGTTGAAGGCAGTAATGAAACTAACATGGTCTGTGCTGCTCATGGTTTTGTGAAAGTGGCTCCATTGCCAGTCTGTATTTCTCAAAGTGGCTTTAATATCAGTATAGGTACCAGGCAAATTTATTGATATTATTATTATTATTATTTGTTTATTTGTCCATTCATTTATTTACTAACGTATCCCTTCATTAATTTTATTTAAATATTTGCTTACTTATTTATTTTTATTTTGAATGGTTAGAAGTTTAAGTATGTTTTTTAAGAAGGGGATATTATGCAGACATAAGTATCTATGTTGACGTAATTGACATTACGTGAGATCAGGAGCCTTTGAATCCTACTGGACATTGAGTGTGAGCATACAGTAAGTGAGTGAGTGTGACAGATGCTCAGTATATGCCCTGGGCATCACCCCAAAGTATGAGATATTGTATGATCATGAACAAAATCCCAAAATCCATTTAAGTATGTTCTCACATATGGTGACATTGTCTCTGCAAGTTATAATAAGGACTAATTTTATAAAGTTATATAGCTGGATCGAATGATGGATGAGATGATTTGAGCATTGACTTGATTACAACACCAGTTCAAGAGTTCACCTACTGTGTGTGTGTGTATTGTGTGTGTGTGTGTGTGTGTGTGTGTGTGTGTGTGTGTGTGTGTGTGTGTGTGTGTGTGTGTGTGTGTGCGTGTGTGTGTGTGTGGATGTGGGTGATTTTTCTGAGAGGAGCATACCCACATGCTCTTCTCAATGTTTTGGCAAATCCGGCTTTGGTATTGATGACAGATATTTTTATCATTTGACTACTATATCTGAATGTTTCAGACTAAATCATAGGCTGTCACAGTAGAGCGTAGCAACATCCCATGCACTTTTGTGCATTTTATCAGATGTAAAGATAGAATATAGCTGCATTATTGTAAGACAGATTATCACAGTGAAACATGATGAGTAGAAGTTACCAGTGAACAAATAAGCTGAGTAAATAGAATGCTGCACACAGAAGAGAGGGAACACAGAGGTAACACAGCTGAAAGAAGCCACATCTTACAACTTTAATGTTCTCCTTGGACAGCTCTTCACAGAACACCGAGGTACTAAGCAGGACACATGTCCATAGAGATTCTTCATACACACCCCAAATATAATAAAGGTAGAGAACATCTGAACCTTGTAGGGCCATCAGTATGGCTGACCGGAGGAAAGTATGATATGTAAGCATGTGTCACATGTCAGTGATATGTAAGCATGTGTCATGCATCAGTGATATGTAAGCATGTGTCACGCGTCAGTGATATGTAAGCATGTATCACGCATCAGTGATATGTAAGCACGTGTCATGCATCAGTGATATGTAAGCATGTGTCATGCGTCAGTGATATGTAAGCATGTGTCATGTGTCAGTGATATGTAAGCATGTGTCACACGTCAATGATATTTAAGCATGTGTCACACGTCAGTGATATGTAAGCATGTGTCACGCGTCACTGATATGTAAGCATGTGTCACACGTTAGTGATATGTAAGCATGTGTCATGCGTCAGTGATATGTAAGCATGTGTCACGCATCAGTGATATGTAAGCATGTGTCATGCGTCAGTGATATGTAAGCATGTGTCACACATCAGTGATATGTAAGCATGTGTCACGTGTCAGTGATATGTAAGTATGTGTCAGACGTCAGTGATATGTAAGAATGTGTCACACGTCAGTGACATGTAAGCATGTGTCACGCATCAGTGATATGTAAGCATGTGTAACACATCACTGATATGTAAGCATGTGTCACACTTCAGTGATATGTAAGCATATGTCATGTGTCAGTGATATGTAAGCATATGTCATGCGTCAGTGATATGTAAGCATGTGTCATGTGTCAGTATCTATGCACATATGTAGCAGAAGAGAGGCAGATAGTATACCAGGATGCACGTGTGACCAGGAGTACTACACCTTCATCTACCAAAGTGCCCCAAAGGAAGACAGTGGCACATCCTCAATGGAACCCAACCACTCCGCCACAAATGCCAACACCTATATTAGGGACCTGTGTGGATGCACCCCTGGTTAGATTAGCAGAACATATACTACTGTATTCACACAGAGAGTGAAAAGGAAGCTACTGCTATTAGACATCTGTACCACCTTGAATAGGTCATGGACAATTGATGTTATTGTTTATGCAGAATGAGGGGGAACAAGACTTGTAGAAGCAGAACCATAATGCCCCCAGGGTGATACAGATGAGTGACTAAAGTCCACTCACCACTGGCATTTACCAGATGTCATATTGAAGGAAAGAGTGGGAAGTGTGCACCAATGATGTCCACAACCAGACCATTTGACAAGTCATGAACGATGTGGATCAGGATGTGATTCTGGGCATGCTGTGCCATTTCAGCCTGAAATGTATGATTATCTGCACATTGCACAAAATGAATGTCACTCAGGCACAACCTCCAGGTATCCCAATACATCTCCCTCTATAGATACATCCATTGCACAGATGCCACTCCTTCATGGCAGACAGTAAACAAAAACAGCAATACTTCTATCCTGCTACTGGCCACAAAACAGAATAGGAAGGATATATGCAAGCCACAGCACATACTGGCAGATGGGGCGCTAGCACTTTAGTCTGACGTATGCCACCAGTTGAACATAATACATGAAAAAACTGCCATTGACACCATCAATAGAACTCTGATCCTTCTGTACTGTTTGATGCCAAGCAAGACAGAGTATACATTTACTTTGATGGCACTAGACTGAAGGAGACAGTTGCAAATGGGACTCAGCCAAGCTTCACATTGATAAGATATCAACCTGAGTTGGGAGGAGAGTATTCCCAAAGTTCATAATGAATGTATCTCTTCCATTATGTCCTAGTCATATGGATACTACTAAAAAAAGAGATGATCTGCAGACATTGACCAGCATGGGCACTTTCTCCTTCCAGCATGTATGCATATTCAGTGCCCTGGCATACCTGTCGATTGAGGATGCAGTGCTGACATCTCTGGATGTGGCTTCAGTGTTTCTGGAAACAGCCCCGGAAGTGTTCAGCATCTTCAATCATCATTATGCACAGTGGAGATTCAAGAAGTATGGATCCCATATTAATAAGGACAAGCAGCTACCCCTGGCATACCTATGCTGTTTCTGGAACATTCTGGAACATTTGTGAACTTGGCAGCCAGGATATTCCCTGCACAACTAGAAAGTAGATCCAAGCCATCAGTGTCCTGAGGTACTCATGAGGTGCCCCACTTTTGCACTGGCTGACCTGTTTATCATCCAGCAAATGGAACAGATTCCTGGCTATAATACTTGCTGAGTGGAACACCAATGACTCCAAAGCAGGGGGACTACTGGAACTAGGAAGCATCATCTAATGTGAATTCGGCAGCAAACAGGGCAGTACAACAGTGATATAATTTTCCTTTGCACAGTTTGGCATTATTACTCCCTGTGACTGTACTTATCCGCTATGTACACCCCTGGGATCACTTCATTGGCTCTGGTTGACAGAGGATCAGTTAATTAATCAATGGGGCGGCAAAAGCCGACACACTCTGGCTAGGCTTATAAATGCCCTTGGGCAGATAGCCTAGTACCTACCTATGAACCTATGAACCTATGTAAATTAAAAACTCTGTGCCCATTTCCTCAGATGCAAAAATAAAATTTGTGGGAACATTGTCACTTTGATATGCAACCCCTATGTCTGTGTGCACCTGTTATATGTCTGTGGCCATATGCCTTAGTCTCAAAGCTACTACATCCTCAGTGTTTCTTTGTCTATGTGTTTCTGATCATCTGAAGTCCATAGCCCAGCATACGTGGCCTCAGCATGCTTACTGTATTGCTGTTATGGTCAGTTTGTGTTGTTGTTGCATTGGCACTAACTACATGCATGCCACTTTCCTCAGAAACCTTGCAAGGTGACATGTTTTCTCACTGCGACATGGCCATATTCCAAAAACATAAAAAAAAGACTTTTGCCAAGTGTTCACATTAAATACATAAATAAATAAATAAATAAATGAATGAATAAAACCTTTAAGTCTTAAAATACATGCTTTCCACCATTGTGTTCTTTACTGTTTTTTTTTTTTTATTTATTTTTTTAACATAGCCATATTCCTCAAAAGTTGCTGTATTCAGGAGGGGAATGAGGGAAGTATGTCTTTTGGTTCAAGATAAAAGCAATATTTATGTGTGTGTGTGAGGGTGGGAGTGTGATACTCTACAGGTGACAGGTGTTTTGGGGGGAGGTGGAGCCTCCCACCGAATTTGCTGGGTTCTATTAGCAAGCCAGTTTACTATCCATTCAGTTACACAGAGACCTTATTTTGATTGAATATGTGAAATATAGATCATAATCAACCTGAACCTAGTCTTTACTACAGACCCATTAGCATAATATCTTCCTTTTACCTAATAAGATGTATGAACCTCTAATATCTGGCACAGTCCTTATGTCCAAGATGTGAGTATGATCAGGTGAAGGTGTGTGTGTGTGTGCGTGTGTGTGTGTGTGTGTGTGTGTGTGTGTGTGTGTGTGTGTGTGTGTGTGTGTGTGTGTGTGTGTGTGTGTGCACGTGTGTGTGTGTGTGTGTGTGTGTGTGTGGGCGTGTGTGTGCAAGCATGAACGTGTGAATGTGTGTCTGTGCAGTTTGTAGACAAATGCTAGGCGAACTACCCTTGCGGGCCATTTTAAGACTAGTTAATTATCTGGTTAGTTAGAATTAGCCATACCTAGTTCTCAGGTCTGTATTTATATCCCACCCATATGATAGTGATTAGTTCTGAGTGAGACAGTGAGACAGTGATTATTTCTGGGAATACCACTGAGAACATGTAGTGGCCATATTGTAAGGCGAACATTTTAGATGCTGCCTTTGTCTATAAGTATGGGGGGATGGTATTTGAATAACTTTTCTTATTTCCATCCATAGATCCCAATTAGACTTTAATAGGGACAAGGATGCACCATGTAGTACATGTAGGGATAGTCTTGGTCCAGTGTAGTAATAACCTCTAAGAGAGACATCTGTGTCTCTTCAAACTGTTCTGTTTAAGATCCACAAAAGATTTAGCCCCCTGTAACTTGTATTTTGGATACCAACTGCCATGCAAATGTGCTGTAGGTCCATCAGTCTAGAGTCAGCTCCCACCTTATAGGTTCATTGGTTCATAGGTGTATACTAGGCTAATGACCACTGGGGCTTTTTTAAGCCTAGCCATGCATACCAAATGTATCTGACAAGTTTTAGGAGTTTTAAGGTTATTCTATAAGGTATCTGGGGATTTGGGTGATCAAGTGTTTATATGCTGCCTCTGTCCATTAGGAACATAGGATCAACACTGGGGTAAATTTCTGATTCCCCTTTCCACTGGTCCAAGATAAGCTTGAACTGGGTCAGAGAAGAACTCTACTTCATTTGAATGGGAAGCCTGTTCCAGAGAAGGGGTCATCTCTGACAGATACACCCGTTCTTCCGGCATGTCTTATTTATGTCACAAGCAAGGCTTAAGTCCCTTGATTAGGTAATGCTGATGCTGTTGCCATTCCAGCTCTAAAAGTATGATTACCTGCATATGTGTATAATTACCAGCATATCTGTATGATTAGCTGCATATATCTATAATTACTTGCATGTATGGATGATTACCTGCATATTACATAAATGAATACAACTAATCCAAAATGTTAAGTTACCGATAGATCTAAAAACAGTCTTTTGGCTTTTCCTGGTTAGGGGTCGCCACAGAGTAACTCTGGTCCGTTAATGATTGGCAGTGGATTGTAATGGTGCTGAGTTGTCAGCCTGATGCCCAACCTTCAAATAAGGCACACCCATTCATGCACACACCTACCTGCATGTTTTTTAACATCACTCGACCATGGGGAGGACATGCAGACTCCACACAGAAGGTGCTCCAACCAAGAATCGAACAGGAGAACCTCTTGCTGTGAGGTGACAATGCTAACTGCTGCACACCGCGGCCCTCAGTTACTGATAGCGCTCCCTGTACAAAAGGTCCATCAGAGTGGGATATGACACTGTCATACCTCCACACTCTCCTAGACTGACAAGCAATTCCTGCAACCTGGGAGGGGAGCAAGCACTACACACCAGGGATAACTCTATGTCCGCCACATTCACCATAAGACTGAAGTCTGAAGCATCCTCCCATCACTTAGTATTCAGAGATTATGTTAAAGCTAATCTACTAAAACCAATTGATGACCTGGCAAAAATTCAATGTCCCCTTCCAACTCAATGATCCATCTGTGTGATAAATGCGTCTGTCCTCCTCTAGAGTAAATATGATGCAAAATTTAAAAATTCACCCCATGTGGAACCCATATCAAATATACATAGACTCTACAATAAAAGAAGAAAAAAAGCAGTGTACGTAAAAATAAATGTAACTCTCTAAATGCCAAAACACTTCTAGTAAACTTAACCAGGAACTCCAATTCATGATAATATCAATCAAAGCTAGATATGTGGTTAAAATAACCACCCAGTCAAGAGACAACCAAAAATATTCTTTAACGATATTAGAAATCTCAGAAATAATGCTTAGCACTGCACAAATCTAATAGTAAATGACATCACATACTCAGACCATGCAGACATAGCCAGTTGACTAGTGGATAAATTTAGGTCTAACTTCACCCCCCCACAAACATACACACCCATTCCCTGATCACATACTAGCATCCATACCCACCTTCAAATCTTCCAAGAACAAGTTCTCAAAACATTATCCAAGGGTAGGAATACTGCTTCTATGTAGCCAAATAACATACCTGCATGCCTATTGACCACCCTGAAACAGGAACTGTCAACACCCCCCCCCCGGCAAAAGGGTCTTCGATATCAACCTTCAAACAGGGTCTGTGCAGGACAAATAGAGGACAGGACAGCAACAGTCATTCTCTGTTCAAAAGTGGGTTATCAATGAACTCTGGTAATTATAGACCAAATAGTTTGACCAGCCTCAGTTGTAAGGTTATAGAAATGATCATTATGGAATTAATAAAAAAAGAAATTAGGTTTTGTTGAGGGCAGCTTCTGCCTAGTTAACCTGGTTAACTTCTTTGAGAAGGTTACTGACACAATGGATGAGGGACAATCAGAAACCCTGCATACCTAGACTTGCAAAGGCATTCATCACCATCCCATGTTTAGATACAGTTGATAAACTTACCCATCTAAATGGAAATCCATGTGTAACTCATTGGATAGAAAACTGTCTCATTAACAGAACCCTGAACATTAGGGTGGGTGGCTCTACCTCCTCCAAAAGACCTGTCACCAGTGGTGTAGCCCAGGGCACGTTGCTTGGCCTACTTCTCTTTGACATTTACTTCTGGAAGGTCAGAGTTTATGGCTGGCCAAGTTTTCAGATGACTGTAAACTTGGTGCCATTATAAAGACTCCAGAGGACACTATGATCCCCTAAGAGGGCCTTTCTCAGACATATAATTGGTGTCTAAACTGTGACCCAAAAGTAAATGCCAAAAATGTACATTACTACTTTTCAGCAAGCATACCATCTCCTGTAATTATCACACCAACAGCACAGCTCTAAAAATTGATTGAGGAACCTGGGAACCTTTGAAGACACTGAGTTGTGCGTTGATCACCATGTGTCCACTATTGTAAACATGTACTTTTTCACTCTGCAACTTATTAGTGAGCGTATGGTGTCCATGTCCCAAGGTGTGAGCATACCTGATCATTGTGTATAATGTTCTCTTGAATATGTGCCTGTCCAAACACTTGGCATAAGCTGAATGACCACAATGTCTTCTCACCAAGAAAATCAAGGTCCTAAACTATAAAAGCTGCTTTGACCATCTTAGAGCCTTGTCTCTCTTCTCAGTATCTTACAGGGTGCACAAGGGTAATCTCTACCTCACTTACAGTGCCTGAACTGACCCCATCCTTTCAAGACTACTGCATATCCATAAGTACAATAAGGGCATAAGCATCTACTCAGGATATCTTATTCCCCTCTCTAACATAAACAGAACATGATACCAGCAGATATATATATATATATATATATATATATATATATATATATATATATATATGTATATATATATATATATATATATATATATATATATATATATATATATATATATATATATATATATCATAAAGATTACCCCTTCTCTAGAATCATCCCCCTAATCAGATAAAGCAAAGTACCTCTCTTATTCTCTTCAAGAATAATCTGGATAAATGGATGGGAAATACTAAGGTACACATACTAATCCTAGAGTACTTGATAATAGTTTTCACTCTTAGTCACAAACACTAGCTAATGTACAATGTATGTACTGTACCTATGTACTATGTATGTGTTCTACCTATGTACAATGTATGTATTCTACCTATGTACTATGTATGTGTTCTGCCTATGTACTATGTATGTGTTCTACCTATGTTCCAAATTTCAGCTGTACTCCACAAAATCTGTTTAATTACCTTTATTTTTAAATTAATGTTTTCTTGTTTCTTTTTTCCACTGTAACTGTTGACATGCTTTATACCACTGTAAAACATGTCTATTGTAATTTGTGTGTGTACTGATCATGTCTAAATATCTAAATGTATCTGTAATTATTTTTCTGTGTGGAGCTTTTCTCCCCAGGCCTCTGCTCAAAAAGGGCCTTTTTGGCTCAGTCAGACACCCCCCTGGTTAACAAATGTAAAATAAAATATAAATCACAAGTTAATCCCTTGTTTAGTATCCTTGTCCCATATGGAGGCGGTAAAATGTAAGCATCTTCCTGATTCTGGGTTATTCCTACCTAAAACTCAAGGGGTCTGAATTATTAATACCTAAAATATAAGAGCTAAAAATATATTTTTGGGAATGAATGGGTAGGCTTCTGAAGATCCTCACAGATTAATAGCCTAGTCTGTATGTGTGAACCTATATAACTAGTGCTTAGAAATAAAAGAACAAATGTCTGGCAGCACGGACAATGTGAAGCAGAAGGAACACCAGATGCCAGAGATAACAGTGTACAGTGTGCCCTAAAGGCATTTAAAAAATTCTCAACACTTGAGCCTTTGGAATGTACACAGACTGTGTTAGACCTCTGTGACATCATTAGAGACCAGTGTTACTACTCACATATTACTTAATTCTTTGAAAAAAAAAATTAAAGTAAAAAGAGTGGATGTTTCATACTCTGCATCCTTGACCCAAGCAGCAGTCATGATGTAATTCATTGGATAGCAAACTGGCTCAGTATTAGAACCGAGTGCACTCACAGACCCATTAGCATAACATCCTGATTTTACCTAATAAGAGGTATGAAATTCTGATATCGGGCACTATACATGATCATCGTGCTAGTCCATGATTTACAAGGCTCAGGGCACCTGTAAGAGGCAAGAGCAGGAGTGCCTGATAGAATCAGGGACAATTTAGACAAATTGGTGTGTGTTCATGTGGGGGGGGAGTGATCAGTAGAAAGCAAAGAGGACTTCTGGACAACATCAGGGAGAATTTTTGAACTTTTAGGTGGACTCATTTAAAAAGTTAATAGAGCTGCAGATCTAGTATCCTGCCACATTTTACAAATAATAAGAAGCATAAATCTCTAATGTCTGTCAGGATAAAAAAAGAGACATCAGGGATGGTCTGCTAACTCAAGGACAAATAAAAGATATGTCAATATGTGTCTGAGCATGCAAGGTGGGGGGGGGGGGGCTGACTGCGTTAATGCAATACATGAGCTACCAGTCCTAACTACCAAAGGAAAATGATACTTTCTAGAGTTTAGGGTGATTCAGAGACATGAAAATTAGCCTATAATGAGATCATTCCTCAATGCAGCGAACATGTCTCTGAATCACAATTTCCTCCATCACATAAACAGTACCTTTTGGCTACAGCTATTACCACCAGCAGTTGGGTTCTTTCTGAGTCCAAGGGCATAGTTTCTCTTCTGTACATGCAGTTCACGAAAAACAAATCCAGTTTCAATCAATGGCAGTGTCTAAAATCTGTAAATGATTTTAATTAATCTATTTTGCACATACCTTGCAATCCTTTCTGACCTTTAGTGAAAGGAGGCTATAAGGAATTACCGCGCTCAGCTTTAGGCCACATTTCATTAGTATAACTTGTCTTCATTAATGCAACCAATAATCTTGCTACTGCAGTCTCTCACTACACTGCCAATATGATGACAAAAACTGAGTGCATCAGTGACCCACACCTTTAGGTCTTTAAAAAGTTTATATTTTTCTATCATCTTGTTTATTTGACATTTGTTTACGGGGTGGTCTGACTGGGTCTACAAAACCCATTTTCAGCAGAGGCCCAGGAAGAAAAGCTTTGCATACAGTATAATACAAATACAGTAAAATCCAATACAATACAAATTACATTACAAATACTATACAAATATAAGTTGAAAGAACAAAGTGTTACAAGATGCTGACATATATTACTACACATCTAGAAAATTCTATACAGTTAAAACACTACAGACAATAATAATCACTCTCACCATGCACGATGTAGACATTGTCCAAAAAAGTAGTACGTAGGTAGTGCGCTGTGTGACATTGACTGTAATAGCACAAGCAAAATAGAATGTTAGCGTCCGTTAGGAAAATTGCAGCCAGAAAGTTAGTGATTCAGACATATAGTGAGAGAGAGTTAAGAAGAATAGAAGCAATAAAGCCTGAACAGTAGCTTAAGGATGTGGTATAGAAGCAGAGAAGGATTTAGAAGAGCCTTAGGATCTTGTAGTCTGTAAGAGATTGAAATGTGACAGAAAGAGAAAGACCTGAGCATTATGCAGGCTTTATGCTGGAGCAGAGCCATGTATTTTTGAGATGATTTTTTAAAGAGGCTTTGAAATGGGTTAGTGCAGCCATAGACCTGGTAGCTAGAGGTAGTGAAATCCAAAGTATAGAGACAGAGTGTCCCTTTTTTTCCTAGAAAAAGTGCAGATGTGATGGTCCAGGGCCCATCTGCTTTGGTTTCCCTACATTTATTTTTATGCAGATGTGATAGAGTAAAATTCATCTGCTTGCGTTCCCTGTGTTTATTTTCATATTATTTACCTTAAGTGCATTATACTTAATTACATTACAAAAGAATCTAGTTTCTTCTGGTTGCTTCAAATGTGAAACATGATTCCCAATGTTCATGTCATTGGCATAAAGACAGTGGAGGCATCAAACTGTACTGCAATATCTGAAATATATGAAATGAGAAATACAGCAAACATATTGATCCTTGTGGAACACCTTGACCTTAACTCATTGCTCCACTATGGCATTTCCTGTTACTTATCTGTTTGGTTATCTATTTCATCAGTGTATTTCAGATACCATTTTGTTTAAATTTTTAACAAGGATAGAGCATTGACTGACATAGGCCTTTTCAGACTCAGTCAGAGAACAGTGTCATACTGAATGATTTGTTCAGTCACACAGTAGAAAAGTGGAGGCTGTAGGAATCAAATCCTACACTACTAAGAACAGATCATTAACAGCTCATAGATTTAATCCTCTGTGGTAACTACCAGATGAAAAAAGAGTTGATCCAAATTATAGGCAACTGTCTCAGATGCAGCATTGAAGTCAATGTGCAGCACATCCTTTTGACTTTTCTCTTCAACGGCTGTGTTAATGTTGTTGTAAAAAATAGTTATGGGTTGATTTTGATCTATATTTCACATATTCAGCCAGACTGAAGTCTCTGTGGAAAGTCTTTAAGATAAAACTGTGGTGGTGGTGCTGCAGTAGCATTGTCGCCTCACAGTAAGACGTTGTCCTGTTCAATTCTCAGCTAGACTGTCTTCAGTGTGGAGACATGCGAATGGGCGTACCTTCATTGAAGGCTGTGGGTCAGAGCCAGCAACTCAGTACGTAAAAATCTACTGCCAATCATTAGCAGACCGGAGTTCCGCTGTGGCGACCCCTAACCGGGAAAAGCCAAAAGACACAACATTGGCCTTAATATGATTTGATATAATTTTATAATCATGTTGTAAGTAAGAGTTAATAAGGAAACGACACTAGTAAAATCAAGGATTCTGTAACTAAAGACTGGTCACTCCAGGTTAATGGGGTTACTATATCACAACTTTTCCTAATATATTATATAATGCATGCAATATGCAATATATTAACATGCTTGGTAGGTTAGTTTACTTGCTTTCTCAAGTTATTCAATTAGAAAGGTGTTCAAAGTTTTCCTCAGCACCCTGAAATCATTTCGACTTCATCATTTTGTTACCGGGAAATTCCGGGGTTCCGCTGTGATCTCATCATGGTGTTTCCAACTTAAATAAAAAGTTATCACTTCCTTGACGTAGGGGTTCTGTATATGCTCACCACTGATATAACTTCTTATATTTTGTTCAGTTTTCAAAGTGGGTAGGTAGACTCACCAGGCTGACCATTTTCAGCTTTGACCAGGGCTCCATATTAGTATGCTAGAGACATTAACACATTAGATTAAAATCAGTTTTACAAAAATAACATATACTAGTGAAATTGAACATAAAAATGAAAAAGCAGGAAAAACAACAGAGATAAATATAAGGAACTGATAGTTGTAGAAAGGTATTATAATGTGTAAAGTAATAAATTGCTATAGATGACAGTAAGCTGTAGAGTTTATATGGAAAACAATTAATGAATACAATAAAAACAGGCAGTTATGGTTTCTAGGGTTAGTTAAATGTTTTGGATACTTATTCAGTGTCTCTGAAACAAGTGCAAATTTTATAATTCAGTACAAGTTGTTTATTTTTTTTTTCTTTTTAAAGCTATTTAGAGCATTTTCTTTTTTTAATGTCTGCAGGTAGGTGATTCCATGTGGCTTTGCATAATTTATAAAATGCCTCATCACAAGTAGCTATACTGAATATAGGTCTTATTAAATAAATTTATCTAAACATGAGCCTCTCAGTTTGCATGTCTGTTCCTTAAAAGCTAACAGAGTTGGCGGGGGCTAACAGTATTATCAATAAACAATTCTCAATACAAGTCTGATAGACTCCATATTTGATCTGTCATTTAAATCAATATAATAAGTTCCAGCTCTGAGTGTATGCACTTGCTAATAGTGCAAAGTCACTGATTTTGTCTTTAGTTGAATTGTATGAAAATTCTAGGTAATGAGAGGTAGGCCATTGAGATCAACACATTTCTAACTACAGTGTGTCATAGGTTCATAGGTTGGTACTAGGCTATCAACCCTAGGGCCTATACAAGCCTAGCCATAACAATCCCCTGACTATTTCTTCCCACACTATTTACTTCTCTGGACCCCTGTCTAGCAGGGTGACTGACATGATCCTCGGGGTGAATTTCCTTTCTCCCATCCAATCGTCAAGGTTCCTTTTGAAGAGGGCCAAAGAGGCACTCTGCTTGACATGTATGGACAGTCTATTCCAGAGTCTGGGGTGTCTCTGGATCAGGAACCTATCCCTCCAGCATGTTTTGTTTATTGTGATGACAAGGTTTAGATCCCTGGAGTGTGTGGTTCTGTGGGATTGGGATTTCTTTAAGTGTAGCATGTCCAACAGCTCTGGGTTTGACATGGCCTTGTATGTTAAGCAGAGATTGCCTCTGAGTAGATGATATGCAACAGAGTATAGCTGGAGTTTTTTGAGGTGGTCAGAATAGGGCATCTGCTTTAGGCCTGTAATTTCTTTTTAGTGAGGTATGCCTGCAGCCTTTCCAGTTGTTGCATTGTATTATATAATGGATCTAATGAGGGATGAGTACAGTGGGACAATGACCTCCTTTTTTCTGGA
This sequence comes from Protopterus annectens, assembly GCF_019279795.1. Classification (NCBI taxonomy): domain Eukaryota; kingdom Metazoa; phylum Chordata; order Ceratodontiformes; family Protopteridae; genus Protopterus; species Protopterus annectens. The sequence goes on along the minus strand of NC_056742.1, from coordinate 516,211,231 downwards.
TGAAAAGCCCCTAGTGATGAGGTGTGCCACATAGAAGGATTTCCTGACTGTTGTGGCGATGTGGTTATTGAAGGTGAGCCCACCGTCCACCTATGTCTCTAAGTGTCTTATCACACTTTCGGTGTTTAGTGTACTGCCACCTATGTGGTAATTCATGGGTACATGTTTTTTTCCCAAAGGTGATAACTATACATTTCTTGGCATTGAGCTTGAGCCCATGGTCATACATCAGATGAGGTAAAATGTGAGATTTGGCAGCTACCAAGCAACCAAGGAGATAGATTTATGAATACAACTATAAAAACTGTCATAGACAGAGTCTACTGGTATATCTCACAATAAGTTATTCAAATAGAAGCAGCAAAGTGTTACCAAAGGATGAGTATTTTCATCAGAACTAAAATAAAATAAGTCTATACACACACACGTGTATATATATATATATATATATATATATATATATATATATATATATATATACTATTGGGAAAAATTTGGCTAGGTCATCAGGGAACTTCCCCTAGTCTTGGTAGTTGGGAGAAGGACACATCCTGACTTCCTGTTTCCTGTCCAGGCACAGAGGCAGCCAGGAGGAACATGTAGAAAATATGGCTGATTCAGCTTTGGCTTAAAATGAAGTGAAGGTTGATGAAAATGTAGTTGAAATGGTAAAATTGCTAACACAAGTTTGTTTCTGATGCTGTGGGTGGAGAAAAGCAGTGATATTGGAAGAAAGGGAGATTCTAGCTGTAATAGGGATGGCTTCATAGAGAAAACTTTCAGAGGGGATTGCTTGAAGAAGAGACAGTTATTTCTGAGAAATGCATAATTACAACCCTCCAATCGGGAGGGGTGTGGGATGATTATTTTGAAGACATGGTAAACGAAAGTGAACCAGAAAGTGGAGCAGCAACTCCATAGACTGACATCATGGAGAAAATAGAAGAAGAAAAAGGAGAAGAAGAGACTGTGCCAGAGAAAGTTCTAGAGACAAAAACGTATGCACAAACTGTGGGAGAAGGAGCAAAGAAGAAATAAAAGAAACAAGAAGTACACAGTATGTGTGAGCTGTAAAAAAGCAGAAAGTTTGGACAGGTATAAGGTTTGGGACTCCGTCATAGCACCTCTGGGTGTCAAAGCAAAAGAGGTAAGAGTAATCATTTTAATTAATAAAGTAACTTTTTGTGACTTGATATTTGAGACTGGGAACATTTTGGGGGTGCATATGAACAAAAGAAAAATATCTATCCATAGTCAGAATATGTCATGCAAGCTTTTTACAGACAAACAAAAAAAATAAGTTGAAGCAAAAGAACTGAAAGAACATTTGTTAACTATTTGTAAAGAAGTAGTGGTCACTACAGAAATATATGATGAAAGAGGACTATGGACTGGGGATGGGAATGTAGAGTAATACTGAAAATGGAAAATAATAATGTTATGCACATACCTGGTATTACTGATGGTCATTTATTTATTTATTTATTTATTATTTATTTTATTTTACATTTGTTGACCGGGCTAGTCTAGCTGGATATATGTCCATTTTCAGTACAGGCCCAGGGAGATACGCTCCGAGGAAACAAACAAAATCACATATACAAAAATGAATGTATACAATGAACATTGCAGGCACAGTACAGAGAATAATCAAAGAGGTCATTCGTTCATAACATAGTGCAAAATATGCAGATACAATTAGTACAATAGAAAATGTAGTTGCAATTCGTACTATTACTATCATTACTATTATTCATAGTAATAGGTGTTTTGATAAATACAGGGTTCAGCCAAAAAAATGTTACTTTTGTGGAAAAAATTATTATTCAATCAATGACTGTGATAAAAAAGATATTTATACAGTAAAACAGCGCATAAGGTAAAACAAGATTTAAAGAGCAAAAAATGTGGCAATACTGGTCATTCATGGTTAGAATGTAAAACAAATGTGCAAGAAAATAAAAATGAAGTTATACAGGATAAAGAGATAGAATGTGTTACACAATAAAATGTACACAAAGATGTGACTGATAAAGAGGTTATACATGAAGTTAAAGAAAATAAGGAAAAAGAAACAGAGGAGACAAGTAAGAAGAAGCTGATTGGTCCACAGTAAGAAATAAAAAGAATTTGATTGGGAAAAGATTAGAGAAAGGAAAAGAAAATTCAAAAACATAATGTTTATAGAAAATAAGAAAAGAAAGGGATAAACATTTTATTGTACTAACTGTTCTTAAAAGCTGAAAATATTAGCTTTAAACATGAACAGTATGAAAAATCTTAAATGGAGAACAGGTATATCACAATGGTGTGCTGCAGTACATGAAGATATTATTGTTTTAGAAGATATCAGATTATTAACAGAGGAAGAAAAAACATAAACTGAAAAACTTTGGAATGGTGTGGTAGTTTGGAACATGGGGAAATAAACATGTTCATGCACATGTATATTGTCAAGAAAGCATTAAAATATTATATGTAACCATAGTGGAACTAGGCCAACTACAGTAATAGACATGAGATGGAAAAAATATGTGTATAGAATTATACCTTTATATGCATATGTGACAAAAAAGAGAGAGAAATGCTATTTAAAAATATTATGTTTGTGTAAATATGGATATTAGGTGATGATAAACCAAAGATGTATTTAATGATTAATTAACTCTGTTTGCTAGCGCTTTTATTTATTTAGTTTGTTTTGCTGCTTCTGTTTTTTTTAAATATGGATATTATAGTGGTAGGTGATTTTAATTGTAATTTAAGGAAAAATAAGGGTAATTGTGATGTTAAAATGGCTAAAGAAATTATGAGAAGTGCAAAGTTAAGTGTGTGGGAGAATGACCATTGGACCTATGAAAGGAATGAAATTAGGACAGACATTGATTATTTTTTAATATCTGATACTTTAAAAGTTATAAAAAAGGACCTAAGTGCACTGGATTTTCAGATCATGTGGCAATATGAGTTAAATTACAGGAAAATGAAGAATATATAAGAACAGGAAAAGGAATAAAGAGAATTCATGAAAATGAATTAGATTTAATACAGAAAAAAAATAACTTGTGGAATTATGGAAAAAATCATATGACTATGAGGGAGTTTTATCAGAACTGGACTGTTTGGTAGCTTACTTTTTAAAGAAAAATATATGAAAGGTATTTTTAGAATGTATAAGGAAGAAAAGAAGAAATGAAAAAGAGAGATATATGATATTAAGTCAAGAAACATTTAAAGACTTATTAGAGAAGAAAAATTCCTTTTATGAAAAAGAAAGACAAATATAAACGATGAATCAAATTAAAATAGACAACTTGTTATATAAGCAAAAATATTGTTTACAAGGAAAAGAAGAAGAGAAGAGGTAGCACCATATTACAGTAAAATAATAAGAGAATTAAAAATAAGGAAGGTAAGCAAATAAGACAGCAAGATGGAATATATGAAATAATTAAAAAATATGTATTGGAATTATTTGTTAAGAGAGAAGTAAACACAGAACAAATTTGTAAAGGTAAAAAATTAAATAAGGAAGGTAATGAGGATTTAGAATAAAAAATAACCATGAAAGAATTGAATGAAAGTCTAAAAGATATTAACATGAATTCTGCAACAGGACTGGATGGAATTGAATATGGTATGTATAAAGAAATGAAAAAGTGGCAAAGAAAATGTTATAGACGTTATGAATGAATGGTTAGAAACTGAAATTAAAGTGAAAGGGGGGTCTATATTAGAACACTGAACTTTCAAAATTTCGAGTGTTCTAATATCAAACCCTATGAATTGAAAATTTAAAACATCGAACATACAGAACAGCAAATTTTTTCCTAGGGAAAAAAATCACTGTTCCAAAACATATACAGACAACACAAGCACACCAAACAAACAGCAATCCACACACATACAGCTAAACTCTTACACCTAACCCTACACTAAACTATACATATACCACTAACTATCCACTTACCTTAACCCAAACCCTAACCCTACGGTCCATCACTATCACACAGTCAACTCACCCGCGCCCTAACCCTAACTCACCTACCCCACCCTAACCCTCACGTCTACACAATCGCACACTTACCTGACCCGTGCACTAACCCTAACTCACCTAACCCACCCTAACCCTCACGTCCACACAATTGCACACTTACCTGAAACTGACCCATAACTTTCCACCACAGTGCTGAAAATAGCAAAGCAACAGAAATGGACAACCAAATTCTTTCCCTAGAAAAAAAAATGGCGTTCTGTTTCTTCAATATTTTCAGCGTTCACTGACAATGGGTCGATATTAGAACACTAGACATTTTGAAAGTTCGGTGTTCTAATATAGACCCATGAAAGGGATATGTACAGGAGTTATAAAATTTATAGTTAAAAAGGAAATAAAGAGGAGATAACAAAATTGAGACCTATAACATTAATACAGATTATAAAGTTTTTATGAGAATAATAACAAAAAGGTTACAGAAAAAAATGGATAGAATATATGACCAAAATGCATTTGGGAGAAAAGGAAAAGTAAGTCAAGAGTTATTATGGATAATAAGAGAAATAAGAATGTAGAGCGAAGGTTATGATAGGGGGATATAAGTAAAGCTTATGAGAATATTCAATATAAATCATTATGGGGAATTTTGCAGGCATATAATGTAAGCAAACAAATATTACAAGTAATAAAATCTGTTTATGAAAGGAACTATGTGAAACAAATGTAAATGGCTGGATTGGTGGAAAAAATAAAAATAGAATGTGGAATAAAGCAGGGCTGTCCAGCTAGTAGTGTAATTTTCTCATTAGTAATGAATTTAATAGTGAAGAAAATTAATAAAATGTCGAGTAGTGGTGGATACAAAATGATGAAGGAAGTGCAATTGCCAATAATGTGTAATTATGCAGATGATATTATATTAATTGTTAAAAATAAAGTGTGGATGGAAAAAGTAAATGAAAAATTAAGTATAAATTAAAAAAAATGGTTTAAGTATAAACAAGGAGAAAAGTAAAGGATTTAGTTAGAAGGTATGATAGCAGGTATTGGCTTCAATGAAAAATATCTAGATATGTTAGGAATAACATTTGGAAGGAATAAATATAGACAACAACAATGGTATAATATACTCAAAGTAAAGGATGTGACTAATTTTTGGAAATCATATAGATTTTCATATAGAAAAAAGGAATTTGTTAAACACCATGATAATAGGAAAACATTGCTTATGTTGCTAATATCTATATGATTCATATTAAGTATGAAAAGGAATTAATGATGATTATGTTTTCTTTTATATGGGGCTCTAGACTGAATTCAGTCAAAAGAGGGATTCTGTATATGAAAGAAGAGCAAGGAGGCTTGGGTTTAATAAGCCCAATAGTACATCCAGCATCTTTAATTTTATATAAGGTATTAAAGGGAATTATAAAGGAAAATAAAAACTTGATAGAAATTATACTATATTATAAATACAAAGAATTGTGGGAAGAAATGGAAGTTAAAAAATAAAGTAAAAGCATTGTGAATGAGCAAATGAAAGAGTACCAAAACAAAATAGTGTTATGGAAAATAAAGGATATATGTGAGAAAAATAGAAAGGAATGGTCAAAGCATTTTATTGTATTGATCCCTGGAAATATTTAGAAATAAATAAGAAAAAAGTCATAATGATGAGGTATAATAACTATAAAAAGACTGAAAAATGTAAAGATTTTTATGGAGATTGTATATTAGAAAATTGCCAGTTAAGGCAAATATGCGATACAAAAAAAGCAAGATAGAATGTGTAATAAATGTGGAGAGTTTAAGACTACTGACCATGTGCTTTTGAAATGTTAAAGAGTTAATAATTTGTGGAAAGAAATATGTAAAGATAATAGGGTGAAAAATTTGTTAAATAAATATGGACGTAATAGAATTTTTTTATTATGGTGCATGTAAACAGGAAGAAGTGAAGAAAATGGACAGAGTGATGTTTTATGTTTCATGGGCGATATGGAATCAGAGACTAAATGAAATTAAATACAGTGGAAAATGGACTTTGACAAAGATGTTGGAAAAAATAATATTTGGGTTGTGGATAAAAGAGTCGGGGGAAATGCTTAAACTGAAGTTTATAATGTATGGAGATTTGTAAATAGATGTAAATAATGTAAATACGTAAATATTTAAATAATGTGTAATGTATATATAAATAAAACACCCCTCCTCTTTCCATTCCGAGTGCGAAGGCAGCAAGTGTAATGCAGACAAAGATGGAAATGGGAATGACTGACAATGATAGTATGAGGGTGAGAGTCATGGTGGATGGAAGCAAGGAGGAAGAATTACCTTGCAAGGAGTGGAACAAAGCAGTTGTTGAATTGGATAAGGCAGTAGAGCCTTATCAAGAGATGGATTGTGGAAGGAAGGATAATTTTTCGTCTTTTGACATGGAGGAGATATTTCAGCAAAACCTCTTCAAAGAAGATGTAGCAGCACAAAATTATGTTCTAACAACCCTCCAGTCTGAAGGGTTTCTGGATGTTATCTAAAGTTAATGATCAACCAGAGTGAACCAGAGAGTAAAGTAGTGGCTTCATGGGGTGAAATTATGGAGAAAATACAAGAAGAGGAGGTTACTGAGGGGATAGTAAGAAAGAAATCCTATGCACAGATGTGAAATAAGGAGGAAAAAAGAGTCAAAGAAGTGAAGGAAGTGAAGACAAAATTCATTATAAGGTTAAGCAGTAAAAAAGCGAAAGAAAGGACTTGAAAGCTATGAATTAGGGGCACTGTAATTGCACCCCTGGATGTTTCACCCAAGGAGGTAAGAGCCTTTGGTTCTTATTAACTCATACACTTCAATGGAGCTCAGTAACTTCCAATGGGCAGAACCTAAGCCTTTTGACTGAATCAAATTATGTACTCACATCTCAAACAAAATGTTCATATCTCTGGAGCCATATGGGTTATGAGAGAAGTATAAATGGCAACCCCTTCATCACAAAATATTTTTAAAGTGGTAGTATTTCTTAGGTTCTAGGTGTTAAACTGAATTGTATAAGTCACAGCAAACACAGTAACTATTATGTTTGTAATATTTTGTAAACAGCTTAAAATATCTCAGCAACCACTCAAGTTACACACAATACTGCAGCAGCATTTACTTCATCTAGCTGAGAACTTTCATACAACGCTAAGGAATTCTGTCTGTGTTACTTGGTTGTTGAGATATTTAGAAAAAATTGAACATTATATCCATAGAAAATAATATAATAAAACAACAGTTAATATCTCTTTATCTGCACAGAGGTCAAATATTAATGCAGTTGAGCTTACCATTGTGTAAACTTTAAGATGAAATATTTTAAAACCTTGTAGATATCATGGTTTTGTAATTATTAATGCAAATATGAACTAGCAATATTTGATGCCTAGGGGGGGCATCAGTAGGAGTTAACTGCAAAGGCACCTGGAGGCGTCACTCAGATGTAATGACTTAATAAAAAAATGTACTGTAATATATTCTAATCTGTGCAGCACCTTCACTCCAGGAACTCCAGTCTTTAACCCAAGACTCCTTCCTATGTGTTGAGAAATGGCTCACAGACTCAAAACTAATACTGAACCCTAACAAAACACAACTCATGATCTTCCAACCTACTAGATACACTGCAGACACTCCTCCATTTAATATCACATCCCAGAATAGCACCACAATCTCCCCTGTTACACACACCAAACAATTGGGAGTACATATTGACTGCAGCTTGAAATTAGACGTTCAGATCTCCTTGACTATAAAGAAAGTTCACAAAAACTGGGCATTCTCTATAGAAACAAACCTTTTCTCACAACCCCCCCCCCCCCACTAAGGCCACATTAGATTGTACACATGTTGTCCCAGCTATTCTCTATGCATCTGCAATCCTAATTAATCTCAGAAAAACATGCTACAACAAAATTGTTATGTTTGCCACTGATACCCCTACAGAAGTGACCAGTCTCAAGCATTAAGGCAGCTCAACTAGCTGGAAGTTCCCCAGCTACTTCTTTTTAACCAACTTACATGAACCCACAAGATTATGTACCATCCAGATAAAACTCCGTCACTTCAGAATCTACTACAACCCTATACTAGCAACAGGGTACTACAATCAAATAATAAAGCCCTTCTCAGAAAACCAAAGCAAACACTACAGCAGGAGCATCTCTCCTCCCTTATTACATTTCCAAAAAAACGGAATCCCCTCCCCTTGACTTATCATCTAATACCAGCTTGGTGAGCTTCAAAAATTCACTAAATACCCACCTGGCAGGAACATGGCTCTGTGACTGTGTCAGCCCTGGCTAGATCAACACCCACCATAACCCTCATTAAGTTTATCTGAATATTTCAACAAAGCTACAAACAGCTTCTCTATCTTTAACTGTAATACATTTAATTGACTCTGCTCTATTACAAACTTATTCTCTATAAATGTTGCCATTGATTGTTTATGTTCTAATTTCATAAACCTTTTGTCACTTGTAGTCTTCTATATTTTAATAATGTTTAATTGTAGTTGTCAAACTCATGTTCAAATGTAATATGTCTTAATTGTGGAGCTTTACTTCCTAGACCTCCACTGATAAAGGACGTGTCCATTGGACTTTCCCAGTAACCAAATCTAAAATAAATAAATAAAAATAAATATTGTTTGAAAAAGGATAGTATATGGAGAATTTATATATATATAAAGATAGATATAGATATAGATGTCATGGACATAACAAGGATATACAATGACTGTGAAGTATGGACTCGGGGTGGGAATGTGAGATTATTTTGAAAAAGGAAAATGGAAATGTCATACGTATTCAGAGTGTGATTAACGTGAATGGCGACAGACGATTTGTTAAAAATAGAGGGCAGCCAAAAACATGCTTTCTTCCTGTGGAAAAAATAATTACTTGATTAATGACTGTGATAAATTATCCTGTTTTATTTGTGGCAAAACAGAGCATGACGCAAAGAAATGTGACTCGAAATGTAAAATATGTGGAAAAATGCAACTATATGGGTGGATTATGAAAAAAATGTAGAAGTTACAGGAAAAGAATATACAAAGGATCAGGTATATGATACAGATAAAAAATAAAGAAAATGCACAAGAAAGACAGGTTAGTACATGAGAAAGAAATAGAGATATAATAATAGGGGGGAAAATGGGGAAAGGAAAGGAGAAGAAGGGGTGCTTGATGCAACCAGAGAGGAATATGTAAACTGGCAAGTAGTGAGGGGAGATGGGAAAGAAAAATTCTATGGGGAAAAGGGTGAAGGAGAGGAAAAGAAAGTTTTAAAGTGTAGTTGTGAAAGAAAACAAAAAAGGTAAAGGATGACAGAGGGGCTAATAATAATAATGCCATTTTTAAAGGGAGGCTGGAGATCTTAGCTTTACATATTAATAGTATGAAGAATATTAAAAGAAGCTATTTTAGAATAGGGTGCTGTACTTGATACACACATAATTATATTAGAAGATACTAGAATCTTGACAGAATAAGAAAGGTTACAAACTGAAGTATTCTGGGTTGAAAACATTATATGGAATATGGGAAAAGATACTTGCTCAGGAATAGGTGTCTTATGTCAGGAAAACATTAAAGTCTTAGATTTTACAATAGTAGAATCGGGAAGAATGATAGTGATAGATTTAAGGGGAAAACAGGTGTTTAGGGAATTATTACAATATATCCATGTGTTACAAAGAAGGAAAGAGAGATAATATTTAAAAAAAGTTATGTAGGTGTTAATATGAAATGACATTACTAGAGGATTTTAATTGCAATTTAAGAATAGGAAAGAAAAAGTAGTGATGTTAAAACTATACATGAGATAATAAAAAGTGGAAAGCTATACATATGGGATAATAAACATTGGATTTACAGAAGAAGTGAAATTAAAACTGAAATTGATTATTTTAGTATCTGACAGTTTTAAAAAAATTGCAAAAAGGCATAAAAAGGATAGGGTTTTCAGATCATGTAGCCATATATATAGAGTTACATGGAAAGAAGGATACGTAAGATTAGATAAAGGCGTCAAGAGGCTTAATGAAAAAGATTTAAATAAAGACAATAAGAAATAGATTAATAAACTATGGAAGGATCATATATGTATGAGAATATTTTATGAAAACTGGCAAGCTGGTAGATAAGTTTCATGGAAAAATATAAAAGTGTTTTTTGGAATATCCAGATGAAAAGGGAAGGATAGAGAAATTAAAATATAAGCAGTTGAGCCAAGAAGTGTTTAAAGAAATATTGAGGGATAAGACAGTTTTTATGAGAAAGAAAAGGAAATATATTGTATAAATCAGGAGAAGATTAGGAGACTGTAATATAAATAAAGATATTTTTTACAAGGAAGAAAAGTAGAGGTGGCACCTTACTTGAATAAATTAATAAAAGATAATAAAAGAATAATAAGGGAATGAAAGAATAATGAAGGAGAAAAAAATAAATACACAAGACGGGATACTTGAGGTGATTAAAAAGTATACATAGCATACCTTTGTAAAGAAAGAGACAAAAGTGACACAAAAATGGATGAAATGGATAGTTAAAAACTAAGTTAAGAAGATAGTACAAACCTGAAGCAAAATATAAATGGGGAAGAGCTAAATGAAATATATCTCAATCTGGATAAAGCTAAAAGACTGGATGGTACTGAATACCATAGGTTCATAAATTCATAGGTGTGTATTAGGCTAATGGCCCTGGATCCTTTACAAGCCTAGCCCAAAAACATTGCCCAGGCACCGTGCCACCCAGTGTTAGTTCACAGTGTCCCTATCCAGTAGGGCAACTGGAGTGATCCCTGGGGTAAACTTTCTGTTACCCATCCACTCATCAAAATTTCTCATGAAGAGGGCCAGTGAGGTGCTCTGCTTGACATGAATTGGAAGCTTATTCCAGAGTATGGGCAGCCTTTGGGAGATGAACTTGTCCCTCCAGCATGTTCTGTTAATTGTGGTAATGAGTTGTGATTTATGGATCATGTGGCACGGGGGGACTGGGATTTCATTAGGTGTAGCATTTCAAGTAGGGCTGCATCGGACATGGCTTTGTAAGTCAAGCAGAGATCACCTCAAAGTAGACAATAAGAGACTGAGAACAGCTGAATTTCTTGAGTCTGTCCATGTAGGACATGTGCTTAATGTCTAGGATCCTTTTTGTGAGGTACTTTTGTGGCCTCTCCAACTGTTGTAGGTGTCTGGTCAGGTACATGCCAAATGGGGCATTATATTCAATGATTGGTCTAATGAGGAATGAGTAGAGAGGGATGATGACCTCTTTCTTCCTGGATGCAAAATCTTTGGTTATAAGATGTACCACATAGAAGGACATTCTGACCACAGTGGCAATGTGGTGGTCGAAGGTGAGGTGGCTGTCGACCTGGGTGCCCAGATCTCTTATGGCCCCTTCAGTGTTAAGTGGGTTCCCATCAACATGGTAATTCATGGGAACTAAGTTTCTTCCAAAGAGAATGATATCACATGTTTTGGCTTTAAGCTTCAGGCCATGGTTCTGACACCAGTCATTGGTCTCAGACAGGCCCTTTTGTGGGATGTCTGCATCACTTGGGGAGTTGATAATGACTTCTAGCTTGCAGTTATCAGTGAACTTGGTCAGACAGAGTCCTTCTTTGTTGGCCTGGACTTCTGAGAAGTAGATGTCAAACAGGAGAGGGCCCAGGAGCATGCCCTGTGATACTCCACTCATGACTGGTTGACAGTCTGACTTGGAATCCACAACTTTCTTTCTGTGGGTCCTGTCTGTGAGCCAATTTGCAACCCACCTAGTGATGTAAGGATTGATGCCTAGTTTGGTGAGTTTATCAAAGATACCTGAGTGGAGAATGGTATTAAAGGCCTTGCCTGTATGCTCTGCTTTACCCTCATCCACATCCTTGGTGACTGCCTCAAAGAAGTCAACCAGGTTCAGCAGGCAGACTCTCCCTTTGACAAAGCCAAACTGTGTAGGGTCAAGAGTTTTGAGATTACCTATATCTTTGTTAAACAAGTCCATGATGATGCACTCCATAGCTTTGCATACCAGAATCATCAGGCTAATGGGGTGATAGTTCCCTGGGTCTGTAGTTGCTCCCCCTTTATGGAGGGGGATGGCTGTAGCAGTGTACCATTCATTAGGAACATAGCCTGAGGTAAGGCTGTAATTAAACAGGGCGCACAGATGTGTTGCCAGTTTGTTTTGTAGCTCACATAGGATGCAGCCAGGGATATTATCAGGTCCCATGGATGCTGTATTCATGGCTTTGAACAATGCATCTTTTACCTGTGCCACAGAAATGGTGGGTACCAGGCTTTCTTCTGGTATTGTGATAGGGCCCTTCGGGAGGAGAGAAGGGTAAAGTTGGCACTGAATCTGTTGGCCAGTATGTTGGCTATATCTGTTGGCTCAGTAAAGGATGTGCCATTGTGCAATAACTCAGAGCAAATCTGGATATTGTCTTGGAGGTTTTTGATATAGCTAGAGAAGGCTTTGTGGTTGTTTTTGATGTCAGCCACAATTCTGCCTTAATAGCAATGATATGGAAAATTAGTAAAAAGTGTTTTTGCGGAGGTATTACATAAATAGCAAAAGATAGATGTGGTAGATACAGAGATATGTATTGGAATCATGAAATTTATATGAAAAACACAAAAAAGATGATATAAAGAGATGCAGACCAATAATATTGAATAATACAAATTAGGAGACATTTATGAGCATAATAACTAAAAGATTAACAAATAAAGTAGGCAAGTTTCTTGATCATACATTTTTTTCTTAGAAAGGGGTAAGGAAGCCAGGATTTATTATGGATAGTAAAAGAAGTAATAGATGATATTATAAATAAAAAGGTGAAAACTAAATTCATGGTAGGAGATTTAAGTAAGACATTTGATAAAATACAATATGAACCTTTATGGGATATATTAGGGGCTTATAAAATAAGTGAAAGGATAGCAAAGTAATTAAGTCTGCATATGAAGTAAATAATGTAAGAATAATTCTAAATGGATGGTTAAGTGAGGAAATTAAAATAAGCTGTGGAATAAGGCAAGGATGCCCAATAAAATGAATAGGATATTAAATATGGCAGGTTATAAGATATCAGAGGAAACACAATTAACAATAATATATACATATGTAGATGATATAGTATGTACACATGGGGGTCAAGATTAAATCTAGTTAGAAGGGGATCTTGTATGTAAAGGAAGAAGAAGGGGGATTAGATTTAATTAACCAAATTGTTCATGTGGCTTCCTTGAATTTGTAATGAGACTTAGTAAGTTATAAAAAATTGGAATTTGACAATTTTGCATGTTAAATATAAGTGGGTTTGGCAAAAGATGGTGATAGGAAAACGATGGAAAAGTTATATGAATGAAGATATAAAGAAGTATGATTTTTATGGAAACTGAATGTAAACATTGTTGTAAAAATAGGAAAGAATGGAATTTGAATATTATGAAAGAACATTACTTTGTTTGTCATTGAAAACATTTAGAGGTAGAGAAAAAGAATGCTATTAAAATGAGATTTATCTGCTGCAAGAAAATATATGAATGTAAAGTTTTTTTGGAGATTATCAATAGGTAAATTACATGTTAAAGCTAATATGCTTAATAAAAGAAAGCAAGAAAACATATGTATTCATTTTGGGGAACTTGAAACAACAGAATATGGGTTTTTGAAATGTTCTTAAGTAAAGAAGTTATGAGAAGAAATATGTAAAGCCAAAATGTTGGGAAGTTAAAAAAAATGATAAAATATTATTTTTTATTCTATGGATATTGTGGATTTAGAGACTTAATGAAGTAAATTTAATGGGAAATGGATTTTATCAAAAATCTTGAATAAAATACATTTTTGCCTTTGGAAAAGAGGGTGAGGGAAGTGTTTAATATTATGAAATTGTTTTGTGCTTTACAAAGGTGTAAGTAATTATAAATAATGTATACTATGTAAATAATGTAAATAATATATACTATGTAAATAATGTTTATAAGTGACAATTATAAATAAGAACCCCCTACTCATCACTGTTACAAGTTGGACCCATTTTGCATGAGCACTTCCTGCTTCTATTCCAGGCACAGAGGTGGCCTATCGATACAGGTAGTTGGATGAAGTGAGAAGGAAATAATAAATAATGGTGTGGTAAGACCAATGGAGGATAAAGCTAATATGATGACTGGAGAATTCATGCAGGATTCCTGTGGAGATGTTTTACAGAACTCAGTTTGATAGAGATGCATAGGAAAATGATGGAAGTATAACTACAATCCTCTAGTCATGAGGGTTATGAGATGATTAACTTAAATAAATGGTATTGCAGACTGAGCCAGAAAATGAAGGAAACATTTTCTGTGGGTCATTACAGAGGAAATACAAAAGGAGGATGCAGAGGCAATCCTGAAGAATAGCAATGAGATGGAAAAGAAAATATATGTAAAGAAACTAAAAGAAGATAAAAGGGGAGAAGCAGAAAAGGAAAAGGCAGAAGCAAATTAAGTACATTGTAAGGATTCAAATTAAAAGACAATTTAATAGAGCTTTTGGGTGTAAAACCATTTATTCTTATTAACAAAGAAACATTTTGTGACAGTATATTTGAGACTGTTTTTCCCCACTAAACAATTTCTTGGATAATATGAAAAAAAAAAGACTATAATGGAATCTTTATGTGATAAAAACATTTAGCAGAGAAACGAAAAATAAAATTCATGTACAATTTCGAACAGAGGTAGAACAAGAGACTCTGAAAGGACATTTTGAAAACTTTACGTAAAGAAGTACTGGACATTGTCAGCTCAGAGCTGATCCTTGATGTAACCCCATCTCCACCTTAAACGCATCCGTCACTCCCACCGCAGACCTCACCGCTGTCACACTACCCTCGTACATGTTATTATAATAATATCCTAAAACACAATTTGGATAAAAGAAGTAATAATCTGCACAAAGGGGTGTCCAGAGGTGATAGTGATGGCTTTAATTAGTGAGAAAAGTAAAGGTTTAAGTGATGTAGTAAAGACAGAGGGTATAGCATTGTGGAATATAAAGAGATAAGGGGGTTTGCCTGCACATGCTCAAGTGTCAGTAGCCTGCAGAAAAAAAACAATGAATGGCATAGCACTGAATGATTTTACTACAGAAAATCATTCCATACCTGTCAACTGTACAGATTTAGGCAGAATGTCCAGATTTTTGTTTCATATTTTAGGTCCATTTTTCATAAAAGTCTGGTTTTCTGGCAAATTAAGGGCAAATCATTAAAGATTGAAGTTAGAAAATAATGGCACACATTTGAGTTTCAGACTTCTAACCCTTCAGAAAATTCATGCTAATTGTCAATCAACTTTCTAAGTTTGTAAGAACAGTATTTAAAATTGGTCCCTATAGTTGGGCCTTTGCCCCACTTTTATTTATAGCTTTGTCCAGATTTCTTGCTCTAAGAGATTGAGAGGTATGATAATTGCTGGGGCAATTTCTAACAGTATGCTGGCAATGATTCAATTTTTAGGGAGATTCTTCCCTTCTTTGAGTTGATTCAACTGTGGAATTAACTTGCCAACTGCAAAAAACACAAGGGAAAATGATTTATTTTACCTTTTTATTTTTCAGGCTTTTTTCATTTTTATGGAATGTTAGTTTTCAAGAAGTCGGCTTTACATAACAGAACTAGGTAAGGGAATTTTCCCTTTTTTGCTGCATTGCATGATGTCAGAGTTGGTATATTTCAGGTAGTTGAGCTAGGAGAGCAATAAAAAAACACTTGTACTCCTCAAAGTGCCTTGCTTTGATAATTCTATTCTTTGATATGTTTTGTCTGGGAGGATAGAATTTGAAGTAACAGTACTTAATTTATTTGCAATAAACCCTTATTACTATTATTACTACAATTATCACTACTATTATAATTATTACTATTATTACTACTACTATTATTATTATTATTATTATTACTACAGTTATTACTACTATTATAATTATTACTATTATTACTACTACTACTATTACTTGTTATTGCTACAGTTATTACTACTATTATAATTATTACTGTTATTACTACTACTATTATTATTACTATTATTGCTACAGTTATTACTACTATTATAATTATTACTATTATTACTGCTACTATTATTATTGCTACAGTTATTATTACTATTATAATTATTACTATTATTACTGCTACTATTATTATTACTATTATTGCTACAGTTATTACTACCATTATAATTATTACTATTATTACTGCTACTATTATTATTACTATTATTGCTACAGTTATTACTACTATTATAATTATTACTATTACTACTACTATTATTATTACTATTATTACAATAGTTATTACTAGTATTATAATTATTACTAGTAGTACTACTACTACTATTATTATTACTATTATAGTTGTTTCTGTTGTCATTGTTGTTGCCATTACTACAACTATTATGCCTAAATTTTATTTAATACTAAAAGGTTTGCATTTTCTCTCTTGACGTCTGCTACTGTAATCTGACTTCACTTGCGAATACAAAATTCAGTAGTAACCATTTACTGGTAAGTTCTAAAACCATTTGCTTGGAAACACAAAAATGAATAGAGCCCTGACCAAAGCCAGTTCTTTGTTTTCAAAATACATCAGTCTCTATCGTCAATAGTAAACACATTCTAAAATGTAATCTTTACTGGTGTTAAGGAAACTTTCCCCATTTATATGTAATTTCAGGCTAAGTCTTGGCTTGACATTCTTCTATTTTATCCTAGTGATTTCAAATGTAATACATACTAGAAGGACCTCATCTGCTCTTCTCGACATAAACTCAAGGTCTGCTTCTACTGTATCATTTTTGCTTTGGGGATGTCACTTTCCACACTTTTGATGTTGTCAACTTATAAATCATTCCAGTCTTCTCTCTTACCTTACTTCTCTTTCTGTTCCCCACTCATTTATGTACCTGTCTGTCTTTATATACTTCTCTGTCTTCTATTTATCTACCTATAATATCTCTGCCTGTCTGTCTATCCATGTATTTATTTTTGAATTTATTTAAAGGCAGGTAAAAACTAGTTCACTGTGCGGTACAGTGACACAGCGAGTAGCCTTGTTACCTCACAAAAACAAGTTCCTTGGTTCAACTCTTAGCCAGGTGTTTCCTCCACTATTCCAAAGAAATGTAATAGGTGGATTAGTGGAATAGAACTCTAAATTGTCCGTGTGTGTGTGTGTGTGTGTGTGTGTGTGTGTGTGTGTGTGTGTGCATGTGTGTGTGTGTGTGTGTGCGTGTGTGTGTGAATATGTGTGCGTTTGTGTGTGTGTGTGCGTGTGTGTGTGAATATGTGTGCGTTTGTGTGTGTATGTGCGTGTATAAGTATGTGTGTGTGTGTGTGTGTTTGTGTGTGTGTGTGTGTGTGTGTGTGTGTGTGTGTGTGTGTGTGTGTGTGTGTGTGTGTGTGTGTGTGTGTGTGTGTGTGTTTCTGTCTGTCTATGATACAGAAGAAAGGCACATCACCATTGGATGGATGGAAACTGGATTGCTAGTATCCTTTTAAATCATGGCGTATTAATATTAGGAAAAAAAGGAATAATATAGTAATAAAAGCACAGTGCATGCAGCTGAAATGATTACAGTATTAGGTAAAGCTGTATCAAACAAAACTGTTCTTCATATTCACAAACAATAGTGCATCTTTTAAAGCTGGCAGGTGACTTAATAAGACTAGATTACATGACAGATGTGATCACTGCCATACAATTATATAATTCTTCATTCTGCAACAAGGACTAGTTTTGCTTTGAATGCCATTAAGTTGGCTTATCACTATTTAAGACTTGCAATGAGTTTTAGAGTTTGAATCCAAAAACAGAAATGCCACTGAGGTTCAAACCAATGAATGTTGAGACACCACCAGAGTTTGTAAAGCTGTGCAGATTGACCTGAATGCTTTTTTGTCTGGCCTAATATTAAATTTTCAACCAGAGATCTGCAAAAGTCTATGTGTATTTGTAAAACAGAGCATCAATTTCAAGTTTTCACTAAGGTGAATAACTAACTAGCTTTACAAAGCACAGACGCTGACATTATCTTCTGTGTATGTTACTTATAAACTAACAAACTTTGATTAGGCAATCTGTCACATTTTGTTAGTTTTTCACTGGCATTGGATATTCCAAAATAGTAATAAAAATCACTTAGCATTTTTGTAGTCTCTTTAGTGAGTAAATGCTATGGAAATATTTGCAAATTTGGGTACAGTAGTTATGGAGTAAGTTTAACCACCCCTCTATATAATTACAATTTTGTACAACTTCACTACTCAGACATTGCATTTATCCTTAACACATGCTACAACATGACTGGGTACCTCACAACATCATCTTAATTTTACCAAGTTTAGCCTGTTTGTGAAATAACTTGACAATTCAAATGCTCCAGGCCTGTGTTTCCCTGCTTTCTTGCTTTCACATTTCCTGACTGCCATTTTACAGATGCTGATTATACAGGATTATCTCCTCTGACATTTCCTTTTCTCTGCTAGTCCTTGGGGAACTCACTCAGCTTAATTTACATTTTCCTGTGTCACTGATGTGATGTCTGGATGGCATAGTCAAGATATCCCAGTACAAGTATAGCACAAATACATCGCAGCCACAATACCCCTCAACCTGCAGACATTTAGAATAAGAACAAATGCCCTTCAAATCAGAAACGGCAAACCAAAAATCTGGACATCGAAGCAGCATAAAATTTAAATACTGAATAACACATAAATCTTCTCAGATCCAGGAGGAATGGGGGACAGTACTTATAAACACATTAAAAATAAAAATGATGGAAAATATAAGCATAGTATCAAACACACAGTATCAAGTTGGGACTTTAATGAACTGTTTTGCAAAATTCTATTATACAAGGGCATTTATGTTTCACTCCAGAAAAAGGGAGATATAAGATGTGCATCCCCTTTCTTTAAATTATTGCTGCCACTAGCATGTTGGTCATGTACTGAGGTTTTATATGTACTAGACAGCTTCAAAAATCACATGAGATGAGGGGGAATTCAGAAAGTTGTGTGAAAGGGTAAATCAGGCCTGTAAATAGGGATATACCTCCAAAAATAAGGACAGCCAAAATCACGCCTGAAAATACGTACACACCCTCAAAAATAGGGCCAGTTGAGAGGTCTGGTAGCAATTTATACCTCCTATTACGTTCGTGTGTAGTCTGGAAAAATGTGCTTTTCTAGCATCCAAGCAATATAACTGAAGCATATTTCATAGCTTGCTACTGAATGTCTTACACCTGAATTTAATTATGTTATTTAATTCCTTCAGCTGCATTATTGTATGAATAAGCTTTATACTCCTGTAGATTGTAATAATTGGTTTATTGAAGTATAATCCAAATTCCAAGGTAACATTTTTCTAGCATGATGATTTTAAGAGTGCCTACTCTGAAAGTGAAACAAGGAAAACAAGTGTCTTTAAAAAGGGAAGCTAAAGAGAGTGAGCTTAAAAGTAATATTTTTCTACAGAATAGTCAGATAAATGACACGTGATACATATTGTTGACAGATGTAACTTACTTTCCAAATGTAAAAATGCAGTTAAATAAAATTGTACTTGCATGTATGGAAGCCTGAAGAGAAAATCTGAATTTGTAGTCAGCACTGTTTTATGACACTTGTACTATTTTAGATATAAAAAAAAACTAACTCCTAAAATTAGAACACAACAAAGTCCAGACTGTAACATGAATGACAAGACATTGCCTCAAGACTTGACATCTCCCACTCTCTTCTTCACTCGGCCTGCTCTCAGGGGTGTCCAGTCCTCACATCTGAATTTAGTGACATGCTGGCATTCATGGTGAGACGTCACCTCCTTCGACTTTCAGTGCTCTTCTTGTCATACTTGACAGTTTGGGGTTTCTCAGAATGTCTAGTTCTTTTGCTTCATATTTTTGGTCTGTTACTCATAAAATTTGTGGCTTTCTGGCTTTTCTGGACTGATTTCACTAAGTCCCACTTGAGTTTCAGACTTCATATACTTCAGAAAATGTGTCCTAATGCAAAACCTGTTCTAGTAACTTTCCAAGTTTATAAGAAGAATATTTAAAATCGGTCCCTGATTTTGAACATCTGTCCCTTCATTATTTTTGTCTTTGTCCAGGTTTCTTGCAGTAAGAGGTTTACAGGCATACTGCAAAGTGGTCAGTGCTCATATTAAAGATTCTGGGCACGTTCTGTGAATACATGGTATCATGTCGGTCACAGTTCTGTGGCTGGTTGGCTAAGGATGACAGAAAACCCACCTTTCATTTATGTCACTGCTGTAAGTGATCTGTAGTGCTTGATAAGGTTTCATTTCTACAGACTGCTTCCTTATCGAATGTAGGAGCGACATGATTCCCAAAGTTATTTTGATGGCATTATACATTTGTCAAAGCATGGTTATCTGAAAGACTGAGACCAATCTGAAGTATAGACTATTGTATATACCATTTCAAAATAAACAATAATAATTAATGAAGGAATGACTGAACAATGTCTTATAATCATCCATTTGAATACAGAAGTGCTTTTTTTATCTAAAAAGAATAAGTGCACTTTCCTTGGCTGAATTTATGCAACTATTCCTCACTGGTGCCATCTAATGTGATTTTAGTGAGTTTTAGAGAATGGGCGACCTGTAGATCGGCACCCTAATTGGAGAATGAACATTCTCCAGCAGGATGTTAATGTCCAATGAAAACGAGTCCGCTGCTTGATGGCACCATATTAAGCAGCTGTGGAGATTTGGACTGTAAGAAACTGAACAACTGTCATTGTTTTACACTTACTAAGTAGTGCATTTGCTGTTTAGTGAATGTAAAAGTAAAAGAAACATTAACAAAAAAAAAAATGTGTGTGCGTCTATGTGACTGTATGTGCGAGTGTATGTGTGCTTTTGTGCATGAAAGCAGAAGTTTGTGTCTGTGTGTATGTGTGTGTGAAAGAGACAGAGAGCGATAGACAAAGAGCATGGGTCAGAGAGAGACAGAGCTCCATCAAGCAGCAGCAGCCGAAATTAACAGGTACGCATAGCTCTTAACCTCATAGTTCAAGAAATGTGGATAAAAACCTAAATAAGTTGCTAGAATAAAAGGATTTATTTTAGCATGCATTTTCTGATGGAAATAAAGTTTGAAACTCAGTTGCATGTCGTTATTTAATTACTTCATCCCCAAATGATTTGCCAGCAAACCAGGACCAGGTCAAAATATGGACATTCTTTGAAAATCTAGACAGTTGAGAGTTATGGAGTAAGAAAACTTGTTTAATTGCTGCCATTATTAAATTACTTTAATTGTGTATTTAGACAGTAACCTATACCCTGTTGGGCTGTATTGCTTGTTTAAAACACAGCTGACTGCAGTAACACCTACAGGGTTACCACATCTCCCACAGTTAGTAGGAAAATGTTGAGTTGGGTAATCGTAGCCTTAAAAGTGCATGGTAAATTAGATGTCCTCCTATTCGAGGTGAAAATGTATTCTCGCTTTCCTTTAAGTTCTGGAAAATTCTATGATACTGACACGACACAATAAAATCTAAAATAAAATAAAATAAAATAATCAACTGAAATTGTTTAACACTGTACCTTAATATGTGTATTACATTGAAAATATGTTTGCTGTATTGCTTGACATGGTGGCTATCTAGCAAATGTTCCAGTTTGGTAGGAAATGCCTGAATATGTAAATATAAATAGATGACCAGTCCATGTCTGGTATGACTGACATGTGCTTTAATAACCTTTTTATATTTCATGATGATGATGATGATTAATGTTATTATTATTCATTGCTTAGTCATTTCTATTGCTTAGATGTTGAAGAATCTTATTATATGGTGGCACATAATGAGCTCAAATACACAGATGTGAATGAGTGAGAGTTCATTCCAACAGGAATAATTCCTGCAAAATTTTCTGTGAGACTGTTCTCCAAAATCCCCGTCATCTATATATATATATATATATATATATATATATATATATATATATATATATATATATCTATATATACATATATAAATACAGATATACATCTAAATGACTAAATCTATATATACATGTCCCTGTAGTCTGGCAGTTGGTGCAGAGGGTTAATACTATGATGTGTAGTTCTTAGGGAATGGTTTCAATTCCCTAAGGCCTCATTTATCTACTGTGTGACCTTGAGCAAGTCACTTAACCAGATATTGTTCCTGGGTCATTCCTGAAAAGGGACTTTGTATTCAGTGGGCATAGCTGATTACGACTGTAAGAACTGCCTCATGGTGTCTGTTGAGCATCAATTACTCAATCAGCATAACACAGTGTGCAAGAAATGTGCATATATAATATCCTTGGAGGCAAGATCTCACATATAATGAACTCAGACACCACAATCACCAGCAATACATCACACACACACACACACACACACACACACACACACACACACACACACACACACACACACACACACACACCTTAATACATATAATCCACCATATGCTGAGGTTCTAAAGGTTAACTTGTCTAAACCTCAAAGACCTCCAAAATTCAACACAGGCACAAGGCACACTAAGCAAGTTAAAGCTACCTCCTTACATAACACAAGAAGTTCCAAAATCCAAGATGCTGAGTCCATAAGGTAGGCATTGATCCAACCAAATATTATTTTTATAGGTGACTACATTGTAAGACATACAGATATACCAGGCTGAGGAAGGACAGAGTGGTGGTGGGCACTTGTTTGTCTGATGCTAGGGTCAGTCAGGTCACACATGCGCTCAAATTCTTAAACAACAACTACAAGTATGACTCTGTCATAGTTCATGTCAGAGTTAATGACTTGTGGTGCACTTCCCCTGAACTATATGAAGAAGGTATGATGGAGCTCTCAGACTACCTGTTAAAGCAGGTAAGAAAGGCACTGAGCAGCAATCGACCTTCTGCTAGGATGATGCTACAATGTGAGCAAAAGATGATTGACTTCAGTAATTGACTTGGTTCTTGTTGTCATTCAAACCTGCATCTGCTCCTTCTAGGGATTTGATTATTGGCAAAGACATTTTCCACCCCCCACACCATCTTTTTATATGAACCTGATAAACCTACCAACATAAACAAAGTAAAATGTGATGATGTTACTGCTAGGAGCTTAAATAAAGAACTTCCTCATCCTACAAGTTCTTTTCACCCTGGAAGATGTTGAGGTCAGTGTAGAGACTGCAGTCTGATTTAAAATGGCAGACAACACTCTGTCTGTGCAGGGCTATAACACCTTCCACAGGTTTAGACTAAATACTGCATGGGGGGGGGGGGGGCAAAGGCTGTAAAGCAGCATGATGCCATGATGCACTAGAGCTTCTTCATGCCCAAATAACCATTGGAAAGGTCCGGTACCATATACTATCTAGCTATAGAACTCCCTCTATGACAAAAGAAAGCCACAACACCTACATACAGGAACTAGAATCACTTAGTATTAAACCCAGTGCCATTTTCCTAAGTGATCTTATACAGCTATAAACTGGGTAACCTACATGAACACTAATGCACAAGCACAGAGATTTCTGGACTTTTTCACTACAAATGTCCTGGAAAAATTTGTCAGAGTACCCACCTGAAGGGTTAAACTTGTGGATCTGTTCCTCACTAATATGGCAGCATCTTGCATTATCCTTTGCATATCTTCATCAATTGTTAGGTCTGACCATAAAGCAGTCTCCTTTGAAATAAAACTGAAACTAGAAATCCCTTCCACCCAAGGTACATTTAGAAATGTCTTTAAGACTAGCCACCTACACCTAAGTGATACACTGGCAGGGTTCAAATGCCCAACAGATTCAGTTAATTCCACTAAGTATATAGAAATGTACACCACAACATGACACCAGCATATAAACCGCTGCATAGATGCAGCTATACCCTGTAGGAACAAGAGCAGAGCAAATTCCATGAACAAATCCACATGATGGAACCATAATATCAACAAGCTTTATAATAAAAGGAAATAGATTTGCACCAAAAGTAATAAAAGTAATTTCCTGAATGATAGAGTCCTTGTCAGTGAAATAAACAAAGTCAAAAGCTTAACAAAATCCACCAAAGCCAAGTCTGAGGCTAAAATAGCTACCCAAGACAAAGACAATCGCAAGGACTTTTTATAGTTATGTTTGCAATCTCAGGAGTGCAACTCAACAATGCATTAATTATGAATGATGTTCCTTATACTGAGGCTGAAGATACAGGGAAACTACTCATCATACCTCTCAACCTCTTACTGCAAGAAATCTGGAAAACCCTGACAAAATGGGGGAACAAAGGCACAAAAATAGGGAAAGATTTTAAATATTGCTCTTAGAAAGTTGCTAGACTAACAGCATTTGTGTTAACTTACATTTTCTGAAGTATTTGAAGTCTGAAACTCAAATGTATGTCATTATTTAGAAACTTCAGTCATCAGATCATCCCAGTCATTTGTCAGAAAAACATACATTTTATGAGGAATAGACCAAAAATAAGAGGCAAAAATATGGACATCCTGTGAAAATCTAGACAGCTGACAGGTATTCTACTGACCAATATATTTAGCTCTAACTTTACCCCTCTCTCCCTCTTCCATCTGCCCCACATGATATGCATGGAACTGGTTCACCTCCAGTTAAAAAGCAAGGCCACATCTTAAAAGTGGTATCAAAAGCTAACAATACTGCATTGCTGTGTTCTGACAATATCCCTGGATGCATCTTAACATGAAGAATGATCTAGCCACATCCTTAGCAACACTGTTCTAACTCAACATCTGTCACATCCTTAACAATATTGTTCTAATTCAATGTCTGCCACATCCTTAACAACACTGTTCTAACTCAACATCTATCACATCCTTAGCAACACTGTTCTAACTCAACGTCTGTACAGGTTTTGTACCTATCATCTGGATAACAGCTACAATTGTTCGCCAGCGTAAATAAAGACCTTCCACAGACCCAGGCAGTTACAGACCCATAAGTCTGATCAGTCTTGTATGCAAAGATATGGAACAACATATCATGAAACTAACCAATAAGGACACAGGGAACCTCTAACCACTGGGCCCATCTCAGTTTGGACTTAATAATGGCAGGTCATGCTTACTCAGCCTAGTGAACATTTTGTGAAATGGTCACCAAAGCAATAGATGAAGGTAAAACAGTATACACTGCATAGTTTGTCCTGACCAAAAATTTTGACACACTCCCCCAGTCAGGTGTAGAAGAAAAGCAAAATAAACTGAGAAATAAAAACATATCTCTCCCTCCGAATTGCCAACTGACTAACACATAGGATGCAGGAAATCAAAATAGGGGAAGTTACCTTCACAAAGAAACCAGTAACCAGTGGAGTTTCACAGGTTTTTTGCAGGGACCTCTCCTATTTTGTGTTTACTTCTCTGAAGTAAAAGCCAGTACCAAAGAGCTCTGGCTAAATTTGCAGATGACTACAAAACCAGGAGCAGTCACTGAATTCCCAGATAACGTAGTTATCTCGTAGGAAGGTATGTCTAAATAAAATAACTGGTGACATAATTATGGACTGAAATTAAATACTAAAAATGCATTATTGTGTCCTTTGGGAAGTCATTTATCCTGGAGAACTACCACATTGACAATATGCCCCTAAGAGCTGACACAGCTGTTTGGGATTTTTGAACATATGTGAGTGGTGACCTAACTTTCTACCAACACATGTCCATTGTTGTGTGAAAGTCTGTCTGTATTAAACTGCTTATAAATGAAGGCATTGTCTCTAGATCTAGGGATGCCATTGTCTCCCTTTCCACAGCCCTCATTAGGCCAGTCATTGAGCTAAATGCCTCCCATTGGCATTTATTTGTCCAGACACATTCATTAATTGGAACGCCCACAGAAATGCCTTACTAAAAGGACAGAAGGCCTAAAAAACATGTCCTATGCAGACCAACTCAAAGCTCTATCATTATACCTGGTTTCCACAGACTGCTTAGAGGTGACCATTGTCCAGCATACAAGGTATTATCTGACCCAGTAGGGATGGATTTACTGCAAATCAGTAAGTAAAATGGCAACAGAAATACTTGGTCTAGGGATCCAAACCTTGTCTGCAAAACACCCATCCATGCAAAGCAAAGTACATCCATCCTTATTTAAGTGGAACTTGGATCTATGGATGAAAAACAGATGTAGCTCCCACTGTATTTCATGTAGAAGTAATAGGCTGTAGTTTTCAATTACACCACAATGTGGAGCTCCTTTTCCGGAATATAAAAGACAATTTCAAAAGTGAAAGAGGATTCTGGAAGACTAGCTAAAGGAGGGAAGACTGAAACACATAGCTAAAGGGAAAGATGGCCTTGCAGCATGACTGGATTTTCTTTTCTAGTGTTTTGGGACAGGGAAGAGAAGTAGCAGATTGTGTCTGTCTCTTGCTGAAATCCTGGATATGGTATTTTATGGAATCAGGAGAGAAGTCTGAAACCAGTAGTTCCATGTCTGCTATGATTCAGCAAGGAAAGAAGTTCCCTTGAGCCTAGTACCGAGAAGCCATAGATGATTACCAGAGTTCTGGTAGGTGATTTTCTACTTTTCGCATCAGAGGAACCATGGCACCTGGTCATGAGGATATTCTGGACGGAGTGGTGAGAGGCTCTGGCCGTCAAGTTATATTTTTATAGGATTGTCCCCCCCCCCCTTTAATGCTTTGTGGATTACAAATAACTGGGATCCATATGAAATCCAACATGGGCCATATCATGCCAGCAGCAAGACTGAAAGTAGTCACTGGCCAGTGAACAACATTGCATTTTCTCATATCTGCAATGTCATTGAGCAGCAAAATTCTTGAAGGCATTAGCAAAATGCAATGCCATTGAACAATGAGGATCTATAATGCCACAATACAAACATGAGAGAATGCAATGTCATTCATCAGTACTAACATCCTCTACCCCCTTGATCAATTATAAACAGACCAACTATGAAACACTCTATTATACCTTGTTCACTGGCCAGTCAGGTCCCATGGATGCTGTATTCTTGGCTTTGGAGAGTGTGTTTTTTACCTGTGCAGCCGTGATTACAGGAACTTTACATTCTTCCGATAATGAGATGGGCCCTTTAGGGGGTGAGAGGTGGGTAAAGTTAGCACTGAACCTATCTGCCAGGATGTTGGCAATATCAGTTGGTGCTGTATATTTAGTGTCATTGTGCTGTAACTCAGAGCAGATCTAAGTGTTGCCATTGAGATTTTTGACATAGCTATAGAATGCTTTGTGGTTGTCTTTAGAATCAGTGGCAATTTTGTTTTCACAACTAGCTTTTATGATTTTATGAGGGATCTCAGCTTCTTATTGAGGCTGACCAGGGAGTTCCTCCAATCATGTGATTTTACTCTTTTTTGCAACAGTTTCTTTCTTCTGTTATAGACTTTGTTTATGGCAGGAGATCACCAGATTGGCTTCCTGTTTTTGGAGGATAGCATTGTGGTTCTGTTAGGGATAGCATGATCCATGCACTCGTGTAAGTACTTATAAAGTGCATTTCTGTAGGATTCAGCAGTCGTATCTCTATTGTCCATCTGCATGGGTGTTGTGAAGTTTGCCACTTCTGTCTTAAGAAGCGTGAAGTTGGCTTTGGAGAAATTTTTTATGGTGGTTTCCCTAATGGGGGAACCTGCGGGTGCGCTACACAGAATTTATCCCTGAACTGCACCTATTAGTACTAATGGGCAGAGGCAGCTCCTAAATTCTTTATCCCATGCATACTGACAGCATTAATGTGAACACATACTCTGCTTCACATACTGACTGACAGATCAGAATTATCCTGTCACACTGCTCTCCGGAAACCAGCAAACCACTTCTTCAGTCTGAAACACAGCTTGTTATCAGTGATGTTTTGTCATTCAAGTGATATAAAAATAAATGTAATATTAAATATCTTTTATATTCTGACATAAAATGATGCTGTTATGTATAGAATGAAAATAAAAGAAGACAGAAGTATAGCTTCTATCAAAAGCTATGAGTGCCACTGGTTTTGTTCCACCACACTATCTGAAGAAATAGAAGTATTACCACACGACCTAAAGCACTGCATAACTACAATAATCCACAGCATGGGGGAGTGAGTGATTGTGGAAATAATCACCTTCTAGCCAGAGCGTTTACTCAAAGAGAAAGCCAGTACATCTTATTCATGGGTAAATTCCTCTATGTCTACACCCTCTTACGCTGTAACTAGGAAGATTTCTTTAGGCTGAGGTAATTGTGCATTATAGTAACTGCAGTAAGGGTCTGAACTGTGTTAGTACAAATCAAACATGTTCAATATGGAAAAAAAACAGGGTTGGTCTCTTCTAAGACTTTCTACCACATTTTGTGCAAGCATTTTTTCCTCTAGACAAACTGTACTCACATCATGTCCTCAGAGTTTTATGGCTGTGTGTCAGATGACCCACATTTAATCAGGGTGGGGTATCAGCATTCTTATTTTCTGACTTTTGTGTGTTCTTAATACTAAGGCAGCATGAATACAAAGTAGCAGATCTTTGAGACAGAAGTTTCTATTCCTTTTGCAGTGGGTGGGTGAATTGCTGTAGTTTGTGGTCAGTGAAAACCACAAAGCTCTATACAACAAGCAGGGTATGATCACTAATGTTAAACATCCATCTGACACAGTATGTGTAGATTCATAAAACTCTTTCCAAGACTTGAATATGATTGTTTTTCCTTCAACGCAGCCATATGGTTCTGTCTCTGCAAAAGCCATTTTACATCTTAGGATGTAATGTACATATGATGATCTCCTTGCTTAATAAAAACATTAGACAATGACAGTGTATCCTCACCTCAGCCCATTATTTTTGAAAAACATTTCCTCAGACTTATCCCTGCTAGCCTCTAATACTTACACCCTAACAAAGTATAATCAATTCAGTAAAAAACAACAAGAACAAAAACAAACAAGGAAACAAACAAAAATACTAAAATACTGAAAAAACAAATGAAATTTCTACCAAGATAATAGCCAACTTTCAGACACCTTACTGTTATCTCCTAATCTGCCAAGCCTAATATGTACACACATCTGAAAAAGTAGAACCCCCTGCTTCTGTTCTTCAGTCTTTGCCTTTGTAAATATGTGCTAAATATGCCTGCACAAATAATGGAAGTAGATGTTGAATCTTATTTCATCTATATTCTTATGTTACATTACTGTACATGAAACATCCATTATATTTTTTCTGTTTTAAAATTTCTCTGTTATTGTGCACTGATCTTAGCTGAAGAAGGTCTGTGGACCAGTCCATTCACCTGGTTAACAAACTAAGAGCTAACTAACTAACTAGCTAACATAGCTCTGCTTACTCCCAGTGAAGTATGCTGTTTTCTTTAAGCTGTTCCTGCAGTTTCTTTACTTACGTTACTTTGCACTGTTATAATACCCACAATGCAAAGAGTAGTTCACACTGTAACACTGTCTTGAAATAGAGTAGTGCAAAAACCTTGATGGAAGGGTTCATTTATCAGACTGAGTACAGTAGGATAGGGACAACTCAGAGAAAATAACATGCACTCATATTCAGTAATATCTAAACAGAGAAATCATGGTACATCAAAATTTCATTACACAGGAAAAATACATTTGGGTGTTCAGACACATTATGTAGAGCTCAGTGTCTTAACAGGGAAAGATTTAAACACTGCTCTAGTTCTACAGTGATATGATGGCTCTGGAAAGTAGCTATACAGCTGTGTCACTGTGTATTACCACATGTAAATGAATGTAAATGAGGCTGTCTGGTGCTGCAGCTAATGCAAATGAGCCACATGGTGCGTCTTGGAACTTACCATTCCTGAAGTAATAAAGTAGCGTACATCAGTGGCACGCTGCAGTGCACACTTCTGAAGAGATATACTGGAACTGTACACTGCCTTTTACAGTCTTCATCCATTTCCATCCATGGCAGTAAAAGAACTGCTATCACCACAGAAGGTGCATATTACAAAGCTGTGTACATGTGTGTGTGAGTGTGTGGGTGTGTGTGGGGGCAGG
This sequence comes from Protopterus annectens, assembly GCF_019279795.1. NCBI lineage: Eukaryota > Metazoa > Chordata > Ceratodontiformes > Protopteridae > Protopterus > Protopterus annectens. Next base: position 516,181,074 of record NC_056742.1, on the reverse strand, counting down.
AAGGAGACTACATGTAAATATGTGTGTCACCCCTGGGCTTCCGGATATTGGCAAAGGCTCTTGCCACCCCCATAGTGCCTTTTTTAGGCAAGGCTCAAATTCTAAACCTACCACCCTAGAACACAAAAAAGGAAAAAAACTAAGGGTAATGCTGCTCAATGCCAGAAGTCTCAACCTCAAGAAGCACGCACTCGAGGCCCTTCTCAGTATGGAGAACATCGATGTCTGTGCTGTGACAGAAACCTGGTTCAAGGCTCCTGAGAGCACCCCAGCACTATCAGGTTTCACCTCATATCATGCATTCTGGCCCCAAAATCTGGACAACACCAAAAAAAGGGGGGGGTGTCCATATTCATAAAGGACACCCACACCTCAAGGTTGGTGGCAACGCACAATGCATCGGAGACCATCCAGGTGCAATTAACCATAGGCAAGACTGCTCTGCAATTTGTAGCATGTTACAGGCCACCCTCTCAAACTCAGGAACC